>NC_084555.2:42945357-43254642 GCF_033978685.3 Nerophis lumbriciformis
GTCGTTTATGACTTATGTTTAAATAACTGTCATATTGAGTGTGGCACTTATAATGTCACTATCAGTAAAACCTATTTTTTTTATTTGTCAACCTTACCAAAATACCTCATTTTGGTAAAACTCACATATATTTAATACTACAGACATTTTTAGACAGATTGCAAGTTTGGTTTTGAGTCATGTTTATATATTTTCTGCATGTAGTATGACAGTTATACTGTCATATTGAGTAAAAAAAACTAACGTGTGTCTTTACAAACCTTACAAATTATTTTTCCTAGTAAAACTCACAAAGATACATTTCTCCAGGCATTATTAGCCATTTTGCATGTGTGTTTTAGGAGTTATGTTTACATAACTGTCAGATTGAATGTGACAGTATACTGTCATAGTGAGTAAAACCTAATTTTTGTATTTGTAAACCTTACCAAAATACCTGATTCTGGTAAAACTCACATAGATACAATATTACAGGTATTTTTAGACAAAATTCATGTTTGTTTTTGGAGTTATGTTTATATAACTTTCATATTTAGTATGACGGTTAAACCATCATATTGAGTAAAAAAAACTACCTTGTGTCTTTATAAACCTTAGAAATTATTTTTTTTCCTGTAAAACTCACAAAGATACATTTCTCCAGGCATTATTAGCCATTTATCATGTTTGGTTTAGTAGCTTTGTTTAAATACCTGTCATGTTAAATGTGGCAGTTATATTGTCATTATGAGTAAAAACTATTTTTTGTATTTGTAAACCTTACCAAAATACCTGATTCTGGTAAAACTCACATATATACAATATTACAGGAATTTTTAGAAATAAAACATGTTTGGTTTTGGAGTTATGTTTATATAACTTTCATATTCAGTATGACAGTTATACCATCATATTGAGTAAAAAAAAAACTAATTTGTGTCTTTACAAACCTACAAAAAAAAAAATTTCATTAAAATTCACAAAGATACATTTTTCCAGGCATTATTAGTCATTTTGCATTTGTTTTTTAAGAGTTATGTTTAAAAAACTGTCATATTGAGTGTGGCAGTTATACTGTCATTATGAGTAAAACCTAAATTTTGTATTTGTAAACCTTACCAAAATACCTGATTTTGGTAAAACTCACATAGATTCAATATTACAGGCATTTGTAGACGGATTGCAAGTTTGGTTTTAGAGTTATGTGTATATAACTTTCATATTTAGTATGACAGTTATACTGTCAAATTGAGTAAAAAAATAACAAACTCGTAATTTTAAAAACCTCACAAAATATTTTTTTCCAATAAAATTCAGATAGATACATTTTTCTCGGCATTATTAGTCATTTTGCATGTGTGGTTTAGGAGTTATTTTTAAATAGCTGTCAGATTGAATGTGACAGTATACTGTCATAGTGAGTAAAACCAATATTTTGTATTTGAAAAACTTACAAAAACAACTGATTCTAGTAAAACTCACATTGATACAATATTACAGGCATTTTTAGACATAATGCATGTTTGGTTTTGGAGTTATGTTTATGTATTTTTTACATTTAGTATTACAGTTATACTGTCATATTGAGTAAAAAAAACTAACTTGTGTCTTTATAAACCTTAAAAAAAATGTTTTTCCTGTAAAACTCACAAAGATACATTTCTCCAGGCATTATTAGCCATTAACCATGTTTGGTTTAGAGTTATGTTTAAATAACTGTCATATTGAGTGTGGCAGATATACTGTCATTATGAGTAAAACCTAATTTTGGTATTTGTAAAATTACCAAAATAACTGATTCTGATAAAACTCACATGGATAAAATATTACAGAATTGTTTAGACATAAAGCATGTTTCCATCATATTGTGTAAAAAAAACTAACTTGTGTCTATACAAACCTTACAAAATATTTTTTTTCCAGTAAAACTCACAAAAATACATTTCTCCAGTTATTATTAGCCATTTTGCATCTGTGGTTTAGAATTTGTGTTTAAATAACAGTCAGATTGAATGTGACAGTATACTGTCATAGTGAGTAAAACCTAATTTTTGTATATGTAAACCTTAACAAAATACCTGATTCTAGTAAAACTCACATAGATACAATATTACAGGCATTTTTAGACATGATGCATGTTTGGTTTTGGAGTTATGTTTATATACATTTTTCCAGGCATTATTAGCTATTTATCATGTTTGGTTTAGGAGTTATGTTTAAATAACTGTCATATCAAATAATGCAGTTATACTATCATTATGAGTAAAACCCAAGTTCTGTATTTGTAAACCTTACCAAAATACCTGATTCTGGTAAAACTCATATAGATTCAATATTACAGGCAGTTTAAGACGGATTGCAAGTTTGGTTTAGGAGTTTGGTTTTGGAATGATGTTTATATTACTTTTATATTTAGTTTGACAGTTATACCATCATATTGAGTAAAAAAAACAAACACTTTTGTCTTTACAAACCTTACAAAATATTTTTTTCTAGTAAAACTGACAAAGATACATTTTTCCAGGCATTATTAGCATTAGCATGTTTGGTTTAGGAGTTATGTTTAAATAACTGTTATTTTGAATATGGCAGTTATACTGTCATTATGAGTAAAACCCAATTTTAGTATTTGTAAACCTTACCAAAATACCTGATTCTGGTAAAACTCACATAGATTCAATATTACAGGCATTTTTAGATGTATTGCAAGTTTGGTTTTGGAGTTATGTTTATTTAACTTTCATATTTAGTTTGACAGTTCTACTGTCATATTAAGTAAAAAAACTAACTTGTGTCTTTACAAAACTTATATATATATATTTTTTTCCAGGAAAACTCACAAAGATACATTTCTCCAGGCAGTATTAGCCATTTTGTATTAGTGGTTTAGGAGTTACAAAATGTTTAAATAACTGTCAGATTGAATGCGGCAGATATACTGTCAATATGAGTAAAACCTAATTTTGGTATTTGTAAAATTACCAAAATAACTGATTCTGATAAAACTCACATGGATAAAATATTACAGAATTTTTTAGACATAAAGCATGTTTCCATCATATTGAGTAAAAAAAACTAACTTGTGTCTATAGAAACCTTACAAAAAAATTTTTTTCCAGTAAAACTCACAAAAATACATTTCTCCAGTTATTATTAGCCATTTTGCATCTGTGTTTTAGAATTTGTGTTTAAATAACAGTCAGATTGAATGTGACAGTATACTGTCATAGTGAGTAAAACCAAATTTTTGTATTTGTAAACCTTAACAAAATACCTGATTCTAGTAAAACTCACATAGATACAATATTACAGGCATTTTTAGACATGATGCATATTTGGTTTTGGAGTTATGTTTATATACATTTTTCCAGGCATTACTAGCTATTTATCATGTTTGGTTTAGGAGTTATGTTTAAATAACTGTCATATCAAATAATGCAGTTATACTATCATTATGAGTAAAACCCAAGTTTTGTATTTGTAAACCTTACCAAAATACCTGATTCTGGTAAAACTCATATAGATTCAATATTACAGGCAGTTTAAGACGGATTGCAAGTTTGGTTTAGGAGTTTGGTTTTGGAATTATGTTTATATTACTTTTATATTTAGTTTGACAGTTATACCATCATATTCAGTAAAAAAAACAAAACTTTTGTCTTTACAAACCTTACAAAATATTTTTTTCTAGTAAAACTCACAAAGATACATTTCTCCAGGCATTATTAGCCATTTAGCATGTTTGGTTTAGGAGTTATGTTTAAATAACTGTTATTTTGAATATGGCAGTTATACTGTCATTATGAGTAAAACCCATTTTTTGTATTTGTAAACCTTACCAAAATACCTGATTCTGGTAAAATTCACATAGATTCAATATTACAGGCATTTTTAGACGTATTGCAAGTTTGGTTTTGGAGTTATGTTTATTTAACTTTCATATTTATTATGACAGTTTTACTGTCATATTAAGTAAAAAAAAACTAACTTGTGTCTTTACAAACCTTATACATTTTTATTTTTTTTCCAGGATAACTCACAAAGATACATTTCTCCAGGCATTATTAGCCATTTTGTATGTGTGGTTTAGGAGTTTTGTTTACATAACTGTCAGATTGAATGTGACAGTATACTGTCATAGTGAGTAAAACCTAATTTTTGTATTTGTAAGCCTTACCAAAATACCTGATTGTGGTAAAACTCACATAGATACAATATTACAGGTATTTTTAGACAAAATTCATGTTTGTTTTTGGAGTTATGTTTCTATAACTTTCATATTTAGTATGACAGTTATACCGTCTTATTGAGTAAAAAAAAATAACGTGTGTCTTTATAAACCTTACAATTTTTTTTCCCCAGTAAAACTCACAAAGATACATTTCTCCAGGCATAAGTAGTCATTTATCATGTTTGGTTTAGTAATTATGTTTAAATACCTGTCATGTTAAATGTGGCAGTTATATTGTCATTATGAGTAAAACCTATTTTTTGTATTTGTAAACCTTACCAAAATACCTGATTCTAGTAAAACTCACATAGATACAATATTACAGGAATTTTTAGAAATAAAACATGTTTGGTTTTGGAGTTATGTTTATATAACTTTCATATTTAGTATGACAGTTATACCATTATATTGAGTAAAAAAAACTAATTTGTGTCTTTACAAACCTTACAAAATTTTTGTTTTTCATTAAAATTCACAAAGATACATTTTTCCAGGCATTATTAGTCATTTTGCATTTGTTTTTTAGGAGTTATGTTTAAAAAAAACTGTCATATTGAGTGTGGCAGTTATACTGTCACTATGAGTAAAACCTAAATTTTGTATTCGTAAACCTTACCAAAATACCTGATGCTGATAAAACTCACATATATTCAATATTACAGGCATTTTTAGACGGATTGCATATTTGGTTTTGGAATTTTGTTTATATACCTTTCATATATAGTATGACAGCTATACTGTTAAATTGTGTAAAAAAAACAACTAACTTGTGTCTTTACAAACCTTACAAAATATGTTTTCCAGTGAAACTCACAAAGATACATTCCTCAAGGCATTATTAGCCATTTTGTCAGATTAAATGTGACAGTATACTGTCATTATGAATAAAACTAATATTTTATAATTGTAAACCTTACATACATACTTACTCACATAGATACAATACTAAAGGCATTTTTAGACATAATGCATGTTTGGTTTTGGAGTCATTTTGCATTTGTGTTTTAGGACTTATGTTTAATTAACTGTCATATTGAGTGTGGCAGTTATACTGTCACTATGAGTAAAACCTAATTTTTGTTTTTGTAAACCTTACCAAAATACCTGATTCTGATCAAACTCACATGTATTCAATATTACAGGCATTTTTAGACGGATTGCATATTTGGTTTTGGAGTTGTGTTTATATAACTTTCATATATAGTATGACAGTTATACTGTTAAATTGTGTGAAAAAATCCAACTAAATCGTATCTTTACAAACCTTACAAAATATTTTTTCCAGTAAAATTCACAAATATACATTCCTCAAGGCATTACTAGCCATTTTGTCAGATTAAATGTGACAGTATACTGTCATTATGAGTAAAACTAATATTTTGTATTTGTAAACCTTACAAAAACAACTGATTCTAGTAAAATTCACATGGATGCAAAATTATAGGCATTTTTAGACATCATGCATGTTTGGTGGCAGTCAATGTGGCAGTTATACTGTCATTATGAGTAAAACCTATTTTTTGTATATTTCAACATTACCAAAATACCTGATTCTGGTAAAACTCACATAGATACAATACTAAAGGCATTTTTAGACATAATGCATGTTTGGTTTTGGAGTTATGTTTGTATACATTTCTCCAGGCATTAATAGCCATTTAGCATGTTTGGTTCAGGAGTTATGTTTAAATAACTGTTATTTTGAATATGGCAGTTATACTGTCACTATGAAAAAAAACTAAATTTTGTATTTATAAACCTTACCAAAATACCTGATTCTGGTAAAACTCACATAGATACAATAATACAGGCATTTTTAGACATAATGCATGTTTGGTTTAGGAGTTATGTTTAAATAACTGTCATATCAATTAATGCAGTTATACTGTCATTATGAGTAAAACCCAAGTTTTGTATTTGTAAACCTTACCAAAATACCTTATTTTGGTAAAACTCATATAGATTCAATATTACAGGCAGTTTAAGACGGATTGCAAGTTTGGTTTAGGAGTTTGGTTTTGGATTTATGTTTATATTACTTTTATATTTAGTTTGACAGTTATACCATCATATTGAGTAAAAAAAAAAAAGTTTTTCTTTACACAAACCTTACAAAATATTTTGTTTCTAGTAAAATTCACAAAGATACATTTTTCCAGGCATTATTAGCCATTTTGTAATTGTGGTTTAGGAGTTACAGTATGTTTAAATAACTGTCAGATTGAATGTGACAGTATACTGTCACAGTGAGTAAAACCTAATTTTTGTATTTGTAAACCTTACCAAAAATACCTGATTCTGGTAAAAATCACATAGATACAATATTGCAGGCATTTTTAGACATAATGCATATTTGGTTTTGGAGTTATGTTTATACAACTTTTATATTTAGTATGACAGTTATACCATCATATTGAGTAAAAAAAACAACAACTTGTGTCTTTATAAACCTTACAAAAAAAAATTTCCCAGTAAAACTCACAAAGATACATTTCTCCAGGCATAATTAGCCATTTATCATGTTTGGTTTAGGAGTTATGTTTAAACAACTGTCATATTGAGTGTGGCAGTTATACTGTCATTATGAGTAAAACCTATTTTTTGTATTTGTAAACCTTACCAAAATACCTGATTCTGGTAAAACTCACATAGATACAATATTACAGGAATTTTTAGAAATAAAACATGTTTGGTTTTGGAGTTATGTTTATATAACTTTCATATTTAGTATGACAGTTATACCATCATATTGAGTAAAAAAAAACTAATTTGTGTCTTTACAAACCTTACAAATTTTTTTTTTTTCATTAAAATTCACAAAGATACATTTTTCCAGGCATTATTAGTCATTTTGCATTTGTTTTTTAGGAGTTATGTTTAAAAAAACTGTCATATTGAGTGTGGCAGTTATACTGTCACTATGAGTAAAACCTAATTTTTGTATTCGTAAACCTTACCAAAATACCTGATTCTGATAAAACTCACATATATTCAATATTACAGGCATTTTGAGACGGATTGCATATTTGGTTTTGGAATTTTGTTTATATAACTTTCATATATAGTATGACAGCTATACTGTTAAATTGTGTAAAAAAAAACAACTAACTTGTGTCTTTACAAACCTTACAAAATATGTTTTCCAGTGAAACTCACAAAGATACATTCCTCAAGGCATTATTAGCCATTTTGTCAGATTAAATGTGACAGTATACTGTCAATATGAATAAAACTAATATTTTGTATTTGTAAACCTTACATACATACTTACTCACATAGATACAATACTAAAGGCATTTTTAGACATAATGAATGTTTGGTTTTGGAGTCATTTTGCATTTGTGTTTTAGGAGTTATGTTTAATTAACTGTCATATTGAGTGTGGCAGTTATACTGTCACTATGAGTAAAACCTAATTTTTGTTTTTGTAAACCTTACCAAAATACCTGATTCTGATCAAACTCACATGTATTCAATATTACAGGCATTTTTAGACGGATTGCATATTTGGTTTTGGAGTTGTGTTTATATAACTTTCATATATAGTATGACAGCTATACTGTTAAATTGTGTGAAAAAACCCAACTAAATCGTATCTTTACAAAACTTACAAAATATTTTTTTCCAGTAAAATTCACAAATATACATTCCTCAAGGCATTATTAGCCATTTTGTCAGATTAAATGTGACAGTATACTGTCATTATGAGTAAAACTAATATTTTGTATTTGTAAACCTTACAAAAACAACTGATTCTAGTAAAACTCACATGGATACAAAATTATAGGCATTTTTAGACATCATGCATGTTTGGTGGCAGTCAATGTGGCAGTTATACTGTCATTATGAGTAAAACCTAATTTTTTTTTTATTTTATTTTTTATTTTTTTTTTTTATTTTATTATTATTTTTTTTTTATGTCCTGTCCAGCTTCTCAGGCAAATCATATAGTTGATGTAGATGCCCATGTCGGCTGTTCAGATTTACTTTACAAAAGAGAAGTGTAGGATACTTCTCTTGTTGCCTTATTTGTATTTGACTTTATTAAATGTATTTATATTATCATTTAGTGCAGCCGGGCCGGAGCAGGAGGGGATAGAAAGAGAAAAAAAAAGAAGACAGAGGGGGAAATTGTGGGGACAAGAGGGGGATTAGACAGAGAGACAAAAACAACAACAGCAAACAACAACAACAACAACAATAGAGCAACATCAGCAAATATGACATGTACAAATATGATGGTAAAAGTAATAGCAAATAAGCAGTTAGCGAAAAATAAAAAATAATACAGAAATGACAATGAGCATTATTACACTACAAATGGATCAATACAAATACCAATAGAAATAGCGCTATTGATATTGAACAATACCAATAATTTACCTTTATTATCAACAATACAGTTGTTTAAATGCAACAATACATATACGTAATGATAACTTGAGATACGAAAGAATGCAGAAAAATGGAGGGGGAGAAAGAGAAGCAACCTACATTAACCTTGTAGATTGTTATAGTCACAATAGGTTAAGCTTTGTCAGTGTGCCATGTGTTACACCCAGTTTACCCTAGGGCAACAACGTTAATATATGTTTGATGAAACGTGATTATGTGCATGAGTGTAAGTATGCATATGTACTTGTATATGTACAGAATGTGTATATGTGTTTGTACAATGAATGTATATGTACAGAATGTGTATATGTGTTTGTACAGTGAATGTATATGTACAGTATGTGTATGTGTATGTTTGTATATTGAATGTGCGTGTGGATGTACGAACATTAGGTAGGTAAATATGTACTGTATTTGTGTATGTATGTGGGAGCGTAGGTACCTATGTACGTATGTGAGCATATGTGAATTTGCATGTACAATACATTCGACTCCCAGAGTGCGTGGGAGCCAGAGCACGGCCCCATCACCCCCGAGAGCCCAACCCACAAACAGGAGGCGTGGTGCCCAGGGAACCAGGGACCACCACCCCCACGCAGCCAAGCCGGCCAGCGACAGGAACCCCAGAGCCCGACCCACCGTACCGCCCACAAGGGCCAGCAGCAGGCCGCAGACAGACGCACCCGGCAGAGGACAGGGCACGAGAAAAGCAGGGGACAGCCAGACCCCAAGCCAGCGAGAGACCACACCCCACACGGGCAGAAAGGCGAGACGCCCCGCCCGAGGGACCCAGAGACTCCCCGCAACCGGACGGGAAGACCGCCCCCGCCCCACCGGCAACCGGGCCCCCACGAGCCCACCCCCCACCCCCGGAGAGCGCGGCGAGGCCAGCCCCCGGCCACCCCACCCAAACCGGCCGCCGCAGGACCACCCAGGCACAGGGCCACGGGAACCACCCACCCCACCCGCAGGGACCCCAACGATGGAGATGGAACAACCAGCAACCGCCCCGCCGAGCCCCCCCCCCGAGGGAGGGGAAAAATTAAAAAATAATATTAATAAAATATATTAAAAAATAAATAAATAAATAAATAAATTGAAACCTAATTTTTGTATATTTCAACATTACCAAAATACCTGATTCTGGTAAAACTCACATAGATACAATACTAAAGGCATTTTTAGACATAATGCATGTTTGGTTTTGGAGTTATGTTTGTATACATTTCTCCAGGCATTAATAGCCATTTAGCATGTTTGGTTCAGGAGTTATGTTTAAATAACTGTTATTTTGAATATGGCAGTTATACTGTCACTATGAAAAAAACCTAAATTTTGTATTTATAAACCTTACCAAAATACCTGATTCTGGAAAAACTCACATAGATACAATATTACAGGCATTTTTAGACATAATGCATGTTTGGTTTTGGAGTTATGTTTATATACATTTTTCCAGGCAATATTAGCCATTTATCATGTTTGGTTTAGGAGTTATGTTTAAATAACTGTCATATCAAATAATGCAGTTATACTGTCATTATGAGTAAAACCCAAGTTTTGTATTTGTAAACCTTATTATATACCTTATTCTGTTAAAACTCATATAGATTCAATATTACAGGCAGTTTAAGACGGATTGCAAGTTTGGTTTAGGAGTTTGGTTTTGGAATTATGTTTATATTACTTTTATATTTAGTTTGACAGTTATACCATCATATTGAATTAAAAAAAAAAAACGTTTTTCTTTACAAACCTTACAAAATATTTTTTTTCTAGTAAAATTCACAAAGATACATTTTTCCAGGCATTATTAGCCATTTTGTAATTGTGGTTTAGGAGTTACAGTATGTTTAAATAACTGTCAGATTGAATGTGACAGTATACTGTCATAGTGAGTAAAACCTAATTTTTGTATTTGTAAACCTTACCAAAAATACCTGATTCTGGTAAAAATCACATAGATACAATATTGCAGGCATTTTTAGACATAATGCATATTATTATGTTTATACAACTTTTATATTTAGTATGACAGTTATACCATCATATTGAGTAAAAAAAAAAAAAAACTTGTGTCTTTATAAACCTTACAAAAAAAAATTCCCAGTAAAACTCACAAAGATACATTTCTCCAGGCATAATTAGCCATTTATCATGTTTGGTTTAGGAGTTATGTTTAAACAACTGTCATATTGAGTGTGGCAGTTATACTGTCATTATGAGTAAAACCTATTTTTTGTATTTGTAAACCTTACCAAAATACCTGATTCTGGTTAAACCCACATTGATACAATATTACAGGAATTTTTAGACATAAAGCATGTTTGGTTTTGGAGTTATGTTTATATAACTTTCATATTTAGTATGAAAGTTATACCATCATATTGAGTAAAAAACAAAAAATAATTTGTATATTTACAAACCTTACAAAATATTGTTTTCCAGTAAAATTCACAAATATACCTTTCTCTAGGCATTATTAGTCATTTTGCATTTGTGTTTTAGGAGTTATGTTTAATTTACTGTCATATTGAGTGTGGCAGTTATACTGTCAATATGAGTAAAACCTAATTTTTGTTTTTGTAAACCTTACCAAAATACCTGATTCTGATAAAACTCACATATATTCAATATTACAGGCATTTTTAGACGGATTGCATATTTGGTTTTGGAGTTGTGTTTATATAACTTTCATATATAGTATGACAGCTATACTGTTAAATTGTGTAAAAAAAACAACTAACTCGTGTCTTTACCAAAATACCTGATTCAGGTAAAACTCATATAGATTCAATATTAAAGACAGTTTAAGACGGATTGCAAGTTTGGTTTAGGAGTTTGTTTTTGGAATTATGTTTATATTAATTGTATATTTAGTTTGACAGTTATACCATCATATTCAGTAAAAAAAAATAACTTTTGTCTTTACAAACCTTACAAAATAGTTTTTTCTAGTAAAATTCACAAAGATACATTTCTCCAGGCATTATTAGCCATTTAGCATGTTTGGTTTAGGAGTTGTGTTTAAATAACTGTTATTTTGAATACGGCAGTTATACTGTCATTATGAGTAAAACCCAATTTTTGTATTTGTAAACCTTACCTCAATACCTGATTCTGGTAAAACTCACATAGATTCAATATTACAGGCATTTTTAGACGTATTGCAAGTTTGGTTTTGGAGTTATGTTTATTTAACTTTAATATTTAGTAAGACAGTTATACTGTCATATTAAGTAAAAAAAACTAACTTGTGTCTTTACAAACCTTATAAAAAAAAACTTTTTCCAGGAAAACTCACAAAGATACATTTCTCCAGGCATTATTAGCCATTTTGTATGTGTGGTTTAGGAGTTATGTTTAAATAACTGTCAGATTGAATGTAGTAGTATACTGTCATTATGAGTAAAACCTAATTTTTGTATTTGTAAACCTTACCAAAAATACCTGATTCTGGTAAAAATCACATAGATACAATATTGCAGGCATTTTTAGACATAATGCATGTTTGGTTTTGGAGTTATGTTTAAACAACTTTCATATTTAGTATGACAGTTATACAATTATATTGAGTAAAAAAAAATATCTTTTTGTCTTTATAAACCTTCCTTCTTTTTTTTCTCCAGAAAACTCACAAAGATACATTTCTCCAGGTATAATTAGCCATTTATCATGGTTGGTTTAGGAGTTATGTTTAAATAACTGTCATATTGAGTGTGGCAGTTATACTGTCATTATGAGTAAAACCTATTTTTTGCACCACATCTATACAATATTACAGGAATTTTTAGACATAAAGCATGTTTGGTTTTGGAGTTATGTTTATATAACTTTCATATTTAGTATGAAAGTTATACCATCATATTGAGTAAAAAAACAAACTAATTTGTATCTTTACAAACCTTACAAAATATTGTTTTCCAGTAAAATACACAAATATACCTTTCCTAGGCATTATTAGTCATTTTGCATTTGTGTTTTAGGAGTTATGTTTAAATAACTGTCATATTGAGTGT
Organism: Nerophis lumbriciformis; assembly: GCF_033978685.3. NCBI lineage: Eukaryota > Metazoa > Chordata > Actinopteri > Syngnathiformes > Syngnathidae > Nerophis > Nerophis lumbriciformis. The sequence continues at coordinate 42,957,982 of NC_084555.2, forward strand.
GGCAGTTATACTGTCACTATGAGTAAAACCTAATTTTTGTTTTTGTAAACCTTACCAAAATACCTGATTCTGATAAAATTCGCATATTGCATATTTGGTTTTGGAGTTGTGTTTATATAACTTTCATATATCGTATGACAGCTATACTGTAAAATTGTGTAAAAAAAAAAAAAAACTAACTCGTGTCTTTACAAACATTACAAAATATTTTTTCGAGTAAAAATCACAAAGATACATTCCTCAAGGCATTATTAGCCATTTTGTCAGATTAAATGTGACAGTATACTGTCATAATGAGTAAAACTAATATGTTGTATTTGTAAACCTTACAAAAACAACTGATTCTAGTAAAACTCACATGTATACAAAATTACAGGCATTTTTAGACATAATGCATGTTTGGTTTTGGAGTTATGTTTATGTATCTTTTACATTTATTATGACAGTTATACAAACATATTGAATAAAAAAGCTTAACTTGTGTCTTTACAAACCTTACAAAATATTTTTATTTTCCAGTTAAACTCACAAAGATACCTTTCTCCAGGCAGTATTAGCCATTCAGCATGTTTAAATTAGGAGTTATGTTTAAATAACTGTAATTTTGAACGTGGCAGTTATACTGTCATTATGAGTAAAACCTACTTTTTTATTTGTAAACCTTACCAAAATACCTGATTCTGGTCAAACTCACATAGATTTAATATTACAGGCATTTTTAGACATAATGCATGTTTGGTTTTGGCGTTATGTTTATATAACTGTCATTTTGAATGTGGCAGTTATACTGTCATTATGAGTAAAAAAAACTAACGTTTGTCTTTACAAACCTTACAAAATATTTTTTTTTCCAGTTAAACTCACAAAGATACATTTCCCCAGGCATTATTAGCCATTTAACATGTTTGGTTTAGGAGTTATGTTTAAATAACTGTCATATTGAATGTGGCAGTTATACTGTCATTATGAGTAAAACCTATTTTTTGTATTTGTAAACCTTACCAAAAAACCTGTATCTGGTAAAACCCACATCGATACAATATTACAGGAATTTTTAGACATGTATGTTTGGTTTTGGAGTTATGTTTATATAACTTTCATATTTAGTATGACAGTTATACCATCATATTGAGTAATAAAACACTAATTTGTATCTTTACAAACCTTACAAAATATTTTTTTCCAGTAAAATTCACAAATATACATTTCTCTAGGCATTATTAGTCATTTTGCATTTGTGTTTTAGGAGTTATGGTTAAATAACTGTCATACTGAGTGTGGCAGTTATACTGTCACTATGAGTAAAACTAAATTTTTTGATTTGTAGACCTTACCAAAATACCTGATTCTGATAAAACTTACATATAATAAATATTACAGACATTTTTAGACGGATTGCATGTTTGGTTTTGGAGTTATGTTTATAAAACTTTCATATATAGTATGACAGCTATACTGTAAAATTAAGTAAAAAAAACTAACGTGTGTCTTTACAAACCTTACAAAATATTTGTTCCAGTAAAATTCACAAAGATACATTCCTCTAGGCATTATTAGCCATTTTGTCAGATTGATTGTGACAGTATACTCTCATTATGAGAAAAACTAATATTTTGTATTTGTAAACCTTACAAAAACAACTGATTCTAGTAAAACTCACGTAGATACAAAATTATAGGAATTTTTTAGACATAATGCATGTTTGGTTTTGGAGTAATGTTTAAATAGTCGTCATATTGAATGTGGCAGTATACTGTCATTATGAGTAAAACCTAATGTTTGTATTTGTCAACCTTACCAAAATACCTGATTCTGGTAAAACTCAAAAAGATACAGTATTACAGGCATTTTTAGACAAAATGCATTTAGGTTTTGGAGTTATGTTTATATAACTTTCATATTTAGTATGACAGTTATATCATCATATTAAATAAAACAAATAACTTGTGTCTTTATAAACCTTACACATTATTTTTTTCCCAGTAAAACTCACAAACTTACATTTCTCCAGGCATTATTAGTCATTTATCATGTTTGGTTTAGGAGTCATTTTTAAATAACTGTCATATCAAAAGTTGCAGTTATACTGTCATTATGAGTAAAACCCAAGTTTTGTATTTGTAAACCTTACCAAAATACCTGATTCTGTCAAAACTCACATAGATTAAATATTACAGGCAGTTTAAGACAGACTGCAAGTTTGGTTTAGGAGTTTGGATTTGGAATTATGTTTATCTAACTTTCATATATAGTATGACAGTTATACCATCATATTGAGTAAATAAACAACTAACTTTTGTCTTTACAAACCTTACAAAAAAATTTTTTTCTAGTAAAACTCACAAAGATTCATTTCTCCAGGCATTATTAGCCATTTAGCATATTTGGTTTAGGAGCTATGTTTAAATAACTGTTATTTTGAATATGGCAGTTATACTGTCATTAAGAGTAAAACCCAATTTTTGTATTTGTAAACTTTACCAAAATAACTGATTCTGGTAAAACTCACATATATTCAATATTACAGGCATTTTTAGACGTATTGCAAGTTTGGTTTTGGTGTTATGTTTATTCAACTTTCATATTTAGTATGACAGTTATACTGTCATATTGAGTAAAAAAAAAGCTAACTTGTGTCTTTACAAACCTTACAAACTATTTTTTTCCTGTAAAACTTACAAAGATACATTTCTCCAGGCATTATTTGACATTTTACTTGCATGATTTAGGAGTTATGTTTAAAAAACAGTCAGATTGAATGTGACAGTATACTTCCATAGTAGTTTCTTACTCAATATGCCAGTAATGTTCTTAAAATCCTGAGATAATGCAAAAAAAGCAATAAAAATGTTTTTCAACATAATTCCTACACCAAACATGTCTAATAATGCTTGAAGACATGTATCTTTGTTAGTTTTACTAGAAAATGTATCTTTTGTAAGTTTTACAAAGACTCAAGCTAGTTTTTTTTAATACAATATGACAGTATAACTGTCATACCAAATATGAAAGTTATATAAACATAACTCCAAAACGGAACATGTATTATGTCTAAAAATGCCTAAATATTGTATCTATGTGAGTTTTACAAGAATCAGTTAATTTGGTAAGGTGTACAATTACATAAATTAGGGGTTTACTCATAATGACAGTTAACTGCTACATTCAATTTGACTGTTATTTAAACATAACTCCCTAACCACACATGCAAAATAGGTTATTAAAGCCTAAAACAATGCATGCTTGTGAGTGTTACTCGAAACATATGCTATTTTAAGGTTTGCAAACACAAAAAGTAGTTTTTTACTCATTATGACAGTAATGTTCTTAAAATCCTGAGATAGTGCGAAATAAGCAATAAAAATGTTTTTCAACAATATTCCTACACCAAACATGCAACATGTCTAATAATGCCTGAAGACATGTATCTTTTTTAGTTTTACTAGAAAAATTATCTTTTGTAAGTTTTGCAAAGAGGCAAATAAGTTTTTTTAATTCAATATGACAGTATAACTGTCATACCAAATATGAAAGTTATATAACCATAACTCCAAAACTGAACATGCATTGTGTCTAAAATTGCCTGTAATATTGTATCTATGTGAGTTTCACCAGAATCAGTTAATTTGGTAAGGTGTACAATTATATAAATTAAGGGTTTACTCATAATGACAGATATCTGCTACATTCAATTTGACAGTTATTTAAACATAACTTCTAACCACACATGCAAAATAGGCTAATAAAGCCTAAAACAATGCATCCTTGTAAGTTTTACTCGAAACATTTGCTATTTTAAGGATTGCAAACACAAAAAGTAGTTTTTTACTCATTATGACAGTAATGTTCTTAAAATCCTGAGATAATGCGAAATAAGCAATAAAAATGTTTTTCAACTTAATTCCTACACCAAACATGCAACATGTCTAATAATGCCTGAAGACATGAATCTTTGTTAGTTTTACTAGAAAAATTATCTTTTGTAAGTTTTGCAAAAAGGCAAGTTAGTTTTTTTACTTCAATATGACAGTATAACTGTCAAACCAAATATGAAATATATATAAACATAACTCCAAAATTGAACATGCATTAATGTCTAAAAATGCCTAAAATATTGTATCTATGTGAGTTTCACAAGAATCTGGTAATTTGGTAAGGTTTACAAATACAAAAATTGTTTTTTTTTCATAATGACTGTTTAACTGCTACATTCAATTTGACTGTTATTTAAACATAACTCCCTAACCACACATGCAAAATAGGTTAATTAAGCCTAAAACAATGCATCCATGTGAGTTTTTCTCGAAACATATGCTATTTTAAGGCTTGCAAACACAAAAAGTAGTTTTTTACTCATTATGACAGTAATGTTCTTAAAATAATGAGATAATGCGAAATAAGCAATAAAAATGTTTTTCAACATGATTCCTACACCAAACATGCAAGCTGTCTAATAATGCGTGAAGATATGTATCTTTGTTAGTTTTACTAGAAAAATTATCTTTTGTAAGTTTTGCAAAGAGGCAAGTTAAGTTTTTTTAATTCAATATGAAAGTATAACTGTCATACCAAATATGAAAGTTATATAAACATAACTCCAAAACTAAACATGCATTTTGTCTAAAAATGCCTAAAATATTGAATCTATTTGAGTTTTACAAGAATCAGGTAATTTGGTAAGGTGTACAATTACAAAAATTAGGGGTTTACTCATAATGACAGATAACTGCTACATTCAATTTGACAGTTATTTAAACATAACTTCTAACCACACATGCAAAATAGGCTAATAAAGCCTAAAACAATGCATCCATGTGAGTTTTACCGAAACATATACTATTTTAAGGCTTGCAAACACAAAAAGTAGTTTTTTACTCATTATGACAGTAATGTTCTTAAAATCCTGAGATAATGCGAAATAAGCAATAAAAATGTTTTTTCAAAATAATTCCTACACCAAACCTGCAACATGTCTAATAATGCGTGAACATATGTATCTTTGTTAGTTTTACTAGAAAACATATCTTTTGTAAGTTTTGCAAAGAGGCAAGTTAGTTTTTTTAATTCAATATAACATTATAACTGTCATACCAAATATGAAATATATATAAACATAACTCCAAATTTGAACAAGTGTTATGTCTAAAAATGCCTATAATATTGTATCTATGTGAGTTTTACCAGAATCAGGTAATTTGGTAAGGTTTACAAATACAAAATTTGGGTTTTTCTCATTATGACATTATAACTGCTATATTCAATTTGACAGTTATTTTAACATAACTTCCTAACCACACATGCAAATAGGCTAATAAAGCCTAAAACGATGCATCCTTGTGAGTTTTACTCTAAACATATGCTATTTGAAGGCTTGCAAACACAAAAAGAAGTTTTTTACTCATTATGACAGTAATGTTCTTAAAATCCTGAGATAATGCGAAATAAGCAATAAAAATGTTTTTCATCATAATTCCTACACCAAACATGCAACATGTCTAATAATGCCTGGATACATGTATCTTTGTTAGTTATACTAGAAAAAATATCTTTTGTAAGTTTTACAAAGACTCAAGTTAGTTTTTTTAATACAATATGACAGTATAACTGACATACCAAATATGAAAGTTATATAAACATAACTCCAAAACTGAACATGCATTGTGTCTAAAATTGCCTGTAATATTGTATCTATGTGAGTTTCACCAGAATCAGGTAATTTGGTAGGGTTTCCAAATACAAAATTTGTTTTTTTTTCATAATGACAGTATAACTGCTACATTCAATTAAACTGTTATTTAAACATAACTTCCTAATCACACATGCAAATAGGTTAATAAAGCCTAAACAATGTATCCTTGTGAGTTTTACTGGAAACATTTGCTATTTAAAGGCTTGCAAACACAAAAAGTATTTTTTACTCTTTATGACAGTAATGTTCTTAAAATCCTGAGATAATGCGAAATAAGCAATAAAAATGTTTTTCAACATAATTCCTACACCAAACATGCAACATGTCTAATAATGCCTGAAGAAATGTATCTTTGTTAGTTTTACTACAAAATTATCTTTTGTAGGTTTTGCAAAGAGGCAAGTTAGTTTTTTTTAATTCAATATGAAAGTATAACTGTCATACCAAATATGAAAGTTATATAAACATAACTCCAAAACTAAACATGCATTATGTCTAAAAATGCCTAAAATATTGTATCTATGTGAATTTTACAAGAATCAGTCAATATGGTAAGGTGTACAATTACATAAATTAGGGGTTTACTCATAATGACAGATAACTGCTACATTCAATTTGACAGTTATTTAAACATAACTTCCTAACCACACATGCAAAATAGGCTAATAAAGCCTAAAACAATGCATCCATGTGAGTTTTACTCGAAACATATGCTATTTTAAGGCTTGCAAACACAAAAAGTAGTTTTTTACTCATGACAGTAATGTTCTCAAAATCCTGAGATAATGCGAAATAAGCAATAAAAAAGTTTTTCATCATAATTCCTACACCAAACATGTCTTATAATGTCTGGATACAAGTATATTTGTCAGTTATACTAGAAAAATTATCTTTTGTAAGTTTTACAAAGACTCAAGTTAGTTTATTTCATACAATATGACAGTATAGCTGTCATACCAAATATGAAAGTTATATAAACATAACTCCAAAACTGAACATGCATTATGTCTAAAAATGCCTGTAATGTTGTATCTATGTGAGTTTTACCAGAATCAGGTAATTTTGTAAGGTTTGCAAATACAAAAATTGTTTGTTTTTTTATGACAGTATACCTGTTACATTCAATTTGACTGTTATTTAAGCTTAACTTCCAAATCACACATGCAAATAGGTTAAAAAAGCCTAAAACAATGCATCCTTGTGAGTTTTACTCGAAACATTTGCTATTTTAAGGCTTGCAATTACAAAAAGTACTTTTTTTATTCATTATGACAGTAATGTTCTTAAAATCCTGAGATAATGCGAAATAAGCAATAAAAATGTTTTTCAACATAATTCCTACACCAAACATGCAACATGTCTAATAATGCCTGAAGACATGTATCTTTGTAAGTTTTACTAGAAAATTATCTTTTGTAAGTTTTGCAAAAAGGGAAATTAGTTTTTTTAATTCAATGACATTATAACTGTCATACCAAATATGAAAGTTATATAAACATAACTCCAAAACTGAACATGCATTATGTCTAAAAATGCCTAAATTAATGTATCTATGTGAGTTTTACAAGAATCAGTTAATTTGGTTAGGTGTACAATTACATAAATTAGGGGTTTACTCATAATGACAGATAACTGCTACATTCAATTTGACAGTTATTTAAACATAATTTCCTAACCACACATACAAAATAGGCTAATAAAGCCTAAAACAATGTATCCTTGTGAGTTTTACTCGAAACATTTGCTATTTTAAGGCTTGCAAACACAAAAAGTAGTTTTTTACTCATTATGACAGTAATAAATGGCTAATTATGCCTTGAGAAATTTATCTTTGTGAGTTTTACTGGGAACATTTTTTTTTTGTAAGGTTTATAAAGACACAAGTTTTTTTTTTTTTTACTCAATATGATGGTATAACTGTCATACTAAATATAAAAGTTGTATAAACATAACTCCAAAACCAAACATGCATTATGTCTAAAAATGCCTGCAATATTGTATCTTTGTGATTTTTTACCAGAATCAGGTATTTTTGGTAAGGTTTACAAATACAAAAATTTGGTTTTACTCACTATGACAGTATACTGTCACATTCAATCTGACAGTTATTTAAACATACTGTAACTCATAAACCACAATTACAAAATGGCTAATAATGCCTGGAGAAATGTATCTTTGTGAGTTTTACTAGAAAAAAATATTTTGTAAGGTTTGTAAAGAAAAACGTTTTTTTTTTTTACTCAATGTGATGGTATAACTGTCAAACTAAATATAAAAGTAATATAAACATAATTCGAAAACCAAACTCCTAAACCAAACTTGCAATCCGTCTTAAACTACCTGTAATATTGAATCTATATGAGTTTTACCAGAATCAGGTATTTTGATAAGGTTTACAAATACAGAACTTGGGTTTTACTCATAATGACAGTATAACTGCATTATTTGATATGACAGTTATTTAAACATAACTCTTTAACCATCCATCCATCCATCCATCTTCTTCCGCTTATCCGAGGTCGGGTCGCGGGGGCAGCAGCCTAAGCAGGGAAGCCCAGATTTCCCTCTCCCCAGCCACTTCGTCCAGCTCTTCCTGTGGGACCCCGAGGCGTTCCCAGCCCAGCCGGGAGACATAGTCTTCCCAACGTGTCCTGGGTCTTCCCCGCGGCCTCCTACCGGTCGGACGTGCCCTAAACACCTCCCTAGGGAGGCGTTCGGGTGGCATCCTGACCAGATGCCCGAACCACCTCATCTGGCTCCTCTCGATGTGGAGGAGCAGCGGCTTTACTTTGAGCTCCTCCCGGATGACAGAGCTTCTCACACTATCTCTAAGGGAGAGCCCCGCCACCCGGCGGATGAAACTCATTTCGGCCGCTTGTACCCGTGATCTTGTCCTTTCGGTCATAACCCAAAGCTCATGACCATAGGTGAGGATGGGAACGTAGATCGACCGGTAAATTGAGAGCTTTGCCTTCCGGCTCAGCTCCTTCTTCACCACAACGGATCGATACAGCGTCCGCATTACTGAAGACGCCGCACCGATCCGCCTGTCGATCTCACGATCCACGCTTCCCTCACTCGTGAACAAGACTCCGAGGTACTTGAACTCCTCAACTTGGGGCAAGATCTCCTCCCCAACCCGGAGATGGCACTCCACCCTTTTCCGGGCGAGAACCATGGACTCGGACTTGGAGGTGCTGATTCTCATCCCAGTCGCTTCACACTCGGCTGCGAACCGATCCAGTGAGAGCTGAAGATCCTGGCCAGATGAAGCCATCAGGACCACATCATCTGCAAAAAGCAGAGACCTAATCCTGCAGCCACCAAACCAGATCCCCTCAACGCCTTGACTGCGCCTACAAATTCTGTCCATAAAAGTTATGAACAGAATCGGTGACAAAGAGCAGCCTTGGCGGAGTCCAACCCTCACTGGAAACGTGTCCGACTTACTGCCGGCAATGCGGACCAAGCTCTGGCACTGAGCATACAGGGAGCGGACTGCCACAATCAGACAGTCCGATACCCCATACTCTCTGAGCACTCCCCACAGGACTTCCTGAGGGACACGGTCGAATGCCTTCTCCAAGTCCACAAAACACATGTAGACTGGTTGGGCAAACTCCCATGCACCCTCAAGGACCCTGCCGAGAGTATAGAGCTGGTCCACAGTTCCACGACCAGGACGAAAACCACACTGTTCCTCCTGAATCCGAGGTTCGACTATCCGGCGTAGCCTCCTCTCCAGTACACTTGAATAGACCTTACCGGGAAGGCTGAGGAGTGTGATCCCACGATAGTTAGAACACACCCTCCGGTTCCCCTTCTTAAAGAGAGGAACCACCACCCCGGTCTGCCAATCCAGAGGTACCGCCCCCGATGTCCACGCGATGCTGCAGAGTCTTGTCAACCAAGACAGCCCCACAGCATCCAGAGCCTTAAGGAACTCCGGGCGGATCTCATCTACCCCTGGGGCCTTGCCACCGAGGAGCTTTTCAACTACCTCAGCAACCTCAGCCCCAGAAATAGGAGAGCCCACCACAGACTCCCCAGGCACTGCTTCCTCATAGGAAGACGTGTTGGTGGGATTGAGGAGGTCTTCGAAGTATTCCCTCCACCGATCCACAACATCTGCAGTCGAGGTCAGCAGAACACCATCCTCACCATACACGGTGTTGATAGTGCACTGCTTCCCCTTCCTGAGGCGGCGTATGGTGGTCCAGAATTGCTTCGAAGCCGTCCGGAAGTCGTTTTCCATGGTTTCCCCGAACTCCTCCCATGTCCGAGTTTTTGCCTCTGTGACCGCTGAAGCCGCACACCGCTTGGCCTGTCGGTACCTGTCCGCTGCCTCAGGAGTCCTATGAGCCAAAAGAACCCGATAGGACTCCTTCTTCAGCTTGACGGCATCCCTCACCGCCGGTGTCCACCAACGGGTTCTAGGATTACCGCCACGACAAGCACCAACTACCTTGCGGCCACAGCTCCAATCAGCCGCCTCGACAATAGAGGCGCGGAACATGGTCCATTCAGACTCAATGTCCAGCACCTCCCTCGTGACATGTTCAAAGTTCTTCCGGAGGTGGGAATTGAAACTCTCTCTGACAGGAGACTCTGCCAGACGTTCCCAGCAAACCCTCACAATGCGTTTGGGCCTGCCAGGTCTGTCCGGCATCCTCCCCAACCATCGCAGCCAACTCAACACCAGGTGGTGATCGGTAGAAAGCTACGCCCCTCTCTTCACCCGAGTGTCCAAAACATGAGGCCGCAAATCCGATGACACAACTACAAAGTCGATCATGGAACTGCGGCCTAGGGTGTCCTGGTGCCAAGTGCACATATGGACACCCTTATGTTTGAACATGGTGTTCGTTTTGGACAATCTGTGACGGGCACAAAAGTCCAATAACAAAACACCGCTCGGGTTCAGATCCGGGCAGCCATTCTTCCCAATCACGCCTCTCCAGGTTTCACTGTCGTTGCCAACATGAGCATTGAAGTCCCCCAGTAGAACGAGGGAATCACCCGGGGGAGCACTCTCAAGTACTCACTCAAGTGAATCCAAAAAGGGTGGGTACTCTGATCTGCGGTTTGGCGCGTAAGCGCAAACCACAGTCAGGACCCGTTCCCCCACCCGAAGGCGGAGGGAAGCTACCCTCTCGTCCACCGGGTTGAACTCCAACGTACAGGCTCTGAGCCGGGGGGAAACAAGAATTGCCACCCCAGCCCGTCGCCTCTCACTGCCGGCAACGCCAGAGTGGAAGAGAGTCCAGCCCCTCTCGAGAGAACTGGTTCCAGAGCCCTTGCTGTGCGTCGAAGTGAGTCCGACTATATCTAGCCGGAACTTCTCCACCTCGCGCACTAGCTCAGGCTCCTTCCCCCCCAGCGAGGTGACGTTCCACGTCCCAAGAGCTAGCTTCTGTAGCCGAGGATCGGACCGCCAAGTGCCCTGCCTTCGGCTGCCGCCCAGCTCACATCGCACCCGACCTCTATGACCCCTGCTATGGGTGGTGAGCCCATTGGAGGGGGGACCCATGTTGCCTCTTCGGGCTGTGCTCTTCGGGGACAGGCCCGGCCACCAGGCGCTCGCCATCGTGCTCCAGAGGGGGGCCCCGATGACCCGCGTCCGGGCGAGGGAAATCTGGGTCCTTGGTTTTTATATTTCATGGAGGTCTTCGAGCTGCTCTTTGTCTGATCCCTCACCTAGGACCAGTTTGTCTTGGGAGACCCTACCAGGGGGCATAAAGCCCCCGGACAACATAGCTCCTAGGATCATTGGGACACGCAAACTCCTCTACCACATTAAGGTGGCAGCTCAGAGAGCCAAACCAAACATGATAAATGGCTAATAATGCCTGGAAAAATGTATACAAACATAAGTCCAAAACCAAACATGCATTATGTCTAAAAATGCCTTTAGTATTGTATCTATGTGAGTTTTACCAGAATCAGGTATTTTGGTAAGGTTTACATATACACAAATATGGTTTTACTCATAATGACAGTAAAACTGCCACACTCAACATGACAGTTATTTAAACATAACTCCTATACCACACATGCAAAATGGTTAATAATGCCTGGAGAAATGTATCTTTGTGATTTTTACTAGAAAAAAATATTTTGTAAGGTTTGTAAAGACACAAGTTAGTTTTTTTTTATTCAATATGATGGTATAACTGTTATACTAAATATGAAAGTTATATAAACATAATTCCAAAAACAAACTCCTAAACCAAACTTGCAATCTGTCTTAAACTGCCTGTAATATTGAATCTATGTGAGTTTTACCAGAATAGGGTATTTTGGTAAGGTTTACAAATACAAAACCTGGGTTTTACTCATAATGACAGTATAACTGCAACATTTGATATGACAGTTATTTAAACATAACTCCTAATCCAAACATGATAAATGGCTAATAATGCCTGGAGAAATGTATCATTGTGAATTTTACTGGAAACAAATAATTTGTAAGGTTTATAAAGACACAAGTTAGTTTTTTTTATTTAATATGATGGTATAACTGTCATACTAAATATGAAAGTTATATAAACATAACTCCAAAACCAAACATGCATTATGTCTAAAAATGCCTGTAATATTGTATCTATGTGAGTTTTACCAGAATCAGGTATTTTGGTAAGGTTGAAAAATACAAAAATTAGGTTTTACTCATAATGACAGTATAACTGCCACATTGACTGCCACCAAACATGCATTATGTCTAAAAATGCTTATAATTTTGTATCCATGTGAGTTTTACTAGAATCAGTTGTTTGTGTAAGGTTTACAAATGCAAAATATTAGTTTTACTCATAATGACAGTATACTGTCACAATTAATCCGACAAAATGGCTAATAATGCCTTGAGGAATGTATCTTTGTGAGTTTTACTGAAAAAATACCTGCTACACCCTAGTGGCAGGTATTTAAATTGTGTAAATAATTGTGTATTTTTACACAATTTAACAATATAGCTGTCATACTATATATGAAAGTTATATAAACATAATTCCAAAACCAAATATGCAATCTGTCTAAAAATGCCTGTAATATTGAATATGTGTGAGTTTTATCAGAATCAGGTATTTTGGTAAGGTTTACGAATACAAAAATTAGGTTTTACTCATAGTGATATAGTATAACTGCCACACTCAATATGACAGTTAATTAAACATAACTCCTAAAACACAAATGCAAAATGACTACTAATGCCTAGAGAAATGTATATTTGTGAATTTTACTGGAAAACAATATTTTGTTTGTAAAGATACAAATTAGTTTTTTTTTACTCAATATGTTGGTATAACTGTCATACTAAATATGAAAGTTATATAAACATAACTCCAAAACCAAACATGTTTTATGTCTAAAAAATTCCTGTAATATTGTATCGATGTGGGTTTTACCAGAATAAGGTATTTTGGTTGGTTTACAAATACAAAAAATAGGTTTTACTCATAATGACAGTATACTGTCACATGCAATCTGACAGTTATTTAAACATAACTCCTAAACCAAACATGATAATAGCTAATAAAGCCTGGAAAAATGTATATAAACATAACTCCAAAACCAAACATGCATTATGTCTAAAAATGCCTGGAATATTGTATCCATGTGATTTTTACCATTTTTGGTAAGGTTTACAAATACAAAAATTAGGTTTTACTCACTATGACAGTATACTGTCACATTCAATCTGACAGTTATTTAAACATATTGTAACTCCTAAACCACAAATACAAAATGGCTAATAATGTCTGGAGAAATGTATCTTTGTGAGTTTTCCTGGAAAAAAAAAATGTATAAGGTTTGTAAAGACACAAGTTAGTTTTTTTTTACTTAATATGACAGTAGAACTGTCATACTAAATATGAAAGTTAAATGAACATAACTCAGAAACCAAACTTGCAATACGTCTAAAAATGCCTGTAATATTGAATCTATGTGAGTTTTACCAGAATCAGATATTTTGGTAAGGTTTACAAATACAAAAATTGGGTTTTACTCATAATGACAGTATAACTGCCATATTCAAAATAACAGTTATTTAAACATAACTCCTTAACCAAACATGCTAAATAGCTAATAATGCCTGGAGAAATGTATCTTTGTGAGTTTTACTAGAAATTTTTTTTTTTTTTTTTTTTTTACTCAATATGATGGTATAACTGTCAAAGTAAATATAAAAGTAATATAAACATCATTCCAAAACCAAACTCCTAAACCAAACTTGCAATCCGTCTTAAACTGCCTGTAATATTGAATCTATATGAGTTTTACCAGAATCAGGTATTTTGATAAGGTTTACAAATACAAAACTTGGGTTTTACTCATAACTGAAATTATTTGATATGACAGTTATTTAAACATAACTCCTAAACCAAACATGATAAATAGCTAATAATGCCTGGAAAAATGTCTATAATCATAACTCCAAAACCAAACATGCCTTATGTCTTAAAATGCCTGTAATATTGTATCAATGTGAGTTTTACCAGAATCAGGAATTTTGGTAAGGTTTATAAATACAAAAATTACAAAATACAAAAATGTTTATTCAATATGTTTGTATAACTGTCATAATAAAAGTAAAAGTTATATAAACATAACTCCAATACCAAACATGCAATCCGTCTAAAAATGCCTGTAATATTTAATCTATGTGAGTTTTACTAGAATCAGGTATTTTGTTAAGGCTTACAAATACAAAAATTTGGTTTTACTCACTATGACAGTATACTGTCACATTCAATCTCACTGTTATTTAAACATAACTCCTAAACCACACATGCAAAATGACTAATAATGCCGAGAAAAATGTATCTCTGTGAATTTTACTGGAAAAAAATATTTTCTAAGGTTTGTAACATTACAAGTTTGTTATTTTTTACTCAATTTGACAGTATAACTGTCATACTAAATATGAAAGTTATATACACATAACTCCAAAACCAAACTTGCAATCCGTCTAAAAATGCCTGTAATATTGAATCTATGTGAGTTTTACCAAAATCAGGTATTTTGGTAAGGTTTACAAATACAAAAATTAGGTTTTACTCATAATGACAGTATAACTGCCACACTCAATTTGACAGTTTTTTAAACATAACTCCTAAAAAAACAAATGCAAAATGACTATGAATGCCTGGAAAAATGTATCTTTGTGAATATTAATGGAAAAAAATATTTTGTAAGGTTTGTAAAGACACAAATTTGTTTTTTTTACGCAATATGATGGTATAACTGTCATACTAAATATGAAAGTTATATAAACATAACTCCAAAACCAAAAAGGTTTTATGTCTAAAAATTCCTGTAATATTGTATCTATGTGAGTTTTACCAGAATCAGGTATTTTGGTAAGGTTTACAAATACAAAAATTAGGTTTTACTCACTATGACAGTATACTGCCACACTCAACATGACAGTTATTTAAACATAATTCCTAAACCATACATGATACATGGCTAATAATGCCTGGAGAAATGTAGCTTTGTGATTTTTACTAGAAATTTTTATTTTTTATTTTTTTTTACTCAATATGATGGTATAACTGTCAAAGTAAATATAAAAGTAATATAAACATCATTCCAAAACCAAACTCCTAAACCAAACTTGCAATCCGTCTTAAACTGCCTGTAATATTGAATCTATATGAGTTTTACCAGAACCAGGTATTTTGATAAGGTTTACAAATACAAAACTTGGGTTTTACTCATAACTGAAATTATTTGATATGACAGTTATTTAAACATAACTCCTAAACCAAACATGATAAATAGCTAATAATGCCTGGAAAAATGTCTATAATCATAACTCCAAAACCAAACATGCCTTATGTCTTAAAATGCCTGTAATATTGTATCAATGTGAGTTTTACCAGAATCAGGAATTTTGGTAAGGTTTATAAATACAAAAATTACAAAATACAAAAATGTTTATTCAATATGTTTGTATAACTGTCATAATAAAAGTAAAAGTTATATAAACATAACTCCAATACCAAACATGCAATCCGTCTAAAAATGCCTGTAATATTTAATCTATGTGAGTTTTACTAGAATCAGGTATTTTGTTAAGGCTTACAAATACAAAAATTTGGTTTTACTCACTATGACAGTATACTGTCACATTCAATCTCACTGTTATTTAAACATAACTCCTAAACCACACATGCAAAATGACTAATAATGCCGAGAAAAATGTATCTCTGTGAATTTTACTGGAAAAAAATATTTTCTAAGGTTTGTAACATTACAGTTTGTTATTTTTTACTCAATTTGACAGTATAACTGTCATACTAAATATGAAAGTTATATACACATAACTCCAAAACCAAACTTGCAATCCGTCTAAAAATGCCTGTAATATTGAATCTATGTGAGTTTTACCAAAATCAGGTATTTTGGTAAGGTTTACAAATACAAAAATTAGGTTTTACTCATAATGACAGTATAACTGCCACACTCAATTTGACAGTTTTTTAAACATAACTCCTAAAAAAACAAATGCAAAATGACTATGAATGCCTGGAAAAATGTATCTTTGTGAATATTAATGGAAAAAAATATTTTGTAAGGTTTGTAAAGACACAAATTTGTTTTTTTTACGCAATATGATGGTATAACTGTCATACTAAATATGAAAGTTATATAAACATAACTCCAAAACCAAAAAGGTTTTATGTCTAAAAATTCCTGTAATATTGTATCTATGTGAGTTTTACCAGAATCAGGTATTTTGGTAAGGTTTACAAATACAAAAATTAGGTTTTACTCACTATGACAGTATACTGCCACACTCAACATGACAGTTATTTAAACATAATTCCTAAACCATACATGATACATGGCTAATAATGCCTGGAGAAATGTAGCTTTGTGATTTTTACTAGAAAAAAATATTTTGTAAGGTTTGTAAAGACAAAAGTTAGTTTTTTTTTTACTCAATATCATGGTATAACCGTCATACTAAATATGAAAGTTATATAAACATAATTCCAAAACCAAACTCCTAAACCAAACTTGCAATATGTCTTAAACTGCCTGTAATATTTAATCTATGTGAGTTTTACCAGAATCAGGTATTTTGGTAAGGTTTACAAATACAAAACTTGGGTTTTACTCATAATGACAGTATAACTGCAACATTTGATATGACAGTTATTTAAACATAACTCCTAAACCAAACATGATAAATGGCTAATAATGCCTGGAGAAATGTATCAGTGTGAGTTTTACTGGAAACAAATAATTTGTAAGGTTTATAAAGACACAAGTTAGTTTTTTTTATTTAATATGATGGTATAACTGTCATACTAAATATGAAAGTTATATAAATATAACTCCAAAACCAAACATACATTATGTCTAAAAATGCCTGTAATATTGAATCTATGTGAGTTTTACCAGAATCTGGTATTTTGGTAAGGTTTACAATTACAAAAATTAGGTTTTACCCATAATGACAGTATAACTGCCACATTGACTGCCACCAAACATACATTGTGTTTAAAAATGCTTATAATTTTGTATCCATGTGAGTTTTACTATAATCAGTTGTTTTTGTAAGGTTTACAAATACAAACTATTAGTTTTACTCATATGGACAGTATACTGACAAAATGGCCTTGAGGAATGTATATTTGTGAGTTTTACTGGAAAAATATTTTGGAAGGTTTGTAAAGACACAAGTTAGTTTTTTTTACACAATTTAACAGTTTAGCTCTCATACTATATATGAAAGTTATATGAACATAATTCCAAAACCAAATATGCAATCCGTCAAAAAATGCCTGTAATATTGAATATATGTGAGTTTTATCAGATTCAGGTATTTTGGTAAGGTTTACGAATACAAAAATTAGGTTTTACTCATAGATATAACTGCCACGCTCAATATGACAGTTAATTAAACATAACTCCTAAAACACAAATGCAAAATGACTAATAATGCTTAGAGAAATGTATAGTTGTGAATTTTACTGGAAAACAATATTTTGTAAGATTTGTAAAGATAAAAATTATTTTTTTTAAATTCAAAATAATGGTATAACTGTCATACTAAATATGAAAGTCATATAAACATAACTCCAAAACATGCTTTATGTCTAAAAATTCCTGGAATATTGTATCGGTGTGGGTTTTACCAACTTTAACCCTAACCCTAACCCTAACCCTAACCCCTAACCCTAACCCTAACCCTAACCACACATGCAAAATGGCTAATAATGCTTGGAAAAATTTATATTTGTGAGTTTTACTGGAAAAAAAAAATTGTAAGGTTTGTAAAGACACAAGTTATTTTTTTTATTCAATATGACATTATAACTGTCATACTAAATGTAAAAGTTATATAAACATAACTTCAAAACCAAACATGTATTATATCAAAAAATGCCTGTAATTTTGTATCCATGTGAGTTTTACTAGAATCAGTTGTTTTTGTAAGGTTTGCAAATACAAAATATTGGTTTTACTCACTATGACAGTATACTGCTGTCATATTGAGTAAAAAAAAAACTAACGTGTTTTTACAAACTTAAAAAAAAAAAAATGTTTCCAGAAAAAATCACAGAGATACATTTCTCCAGTTATTATTAGTCACTTTTAATGTGTGGTATAGGAGTTTTGTTTAAATAACTGTCAGATTGAATGTGACAGTATACTGTCATAGTGAGTAAAACCAATATTTTGTATTTGCAAAACTTACAAAAACAACTGATTCTAATAAAACTCACATGGATACATCGTTACAGGCAATTTTAGATATAATGCATGTTTGGTTTTTTAGTTATAATTATACAACTTTTACATTAAGTATGACAGTTATACTGTCATATTGAGTAAAACAAAACTAACTTGTGTCTTTACAAACCTTACAAAATATTGTTTTTCCATTAAAACTCACAAAGATTCCTTTCTCCAGGCATTATTAGCCATATAGCAAGTTTGGTTTAGGAGTTATGTTTAAATATTTGTCATTTTGAACGTGGCAGTTATACTGTCATTATGAGTAAAACTTAATTTTTTTATTTGTAAACCTTACCAAAATACCTAGTACTGGAAAGAAATATTTTGTAAGGTTTGTATAGACACAAGTTAGTTTCTTTTACTCAATATGACAGTATAACTGTCATACTAAATGTAAAAGTTATATAATTAAAACTCCAAAACCAAACATGCATTATGTCTAAAAATGCCTGTAATATTGTATCCATGTGAGTTTTAGTAGAATCAGTTGTTTTTGTAAGGTTTTGCAAATACAAAATATTGGTTTTACTCACTATGACAGTATACTGTTACATTCAATCTGACATAACTCCTAAACCACACATGCAAAATGACTAATAATGCCTGGAAAAATGTATCTCAGTGAATTTTACTGGAAAAATTTTTTTTTGTTAGGTTTGTAAAAACACAAGTTAGTTTTTTTTACTCAATTTGACAATGTAAATGTCATACTATATATGAAAGTTATATAAACTTAACTCCAAAACCAAACATGCAATCCGTCTAAAAATGCCTGTAATATTGAGTCTCTGTGAGTTTTACCAGAATCAGGTATTTTGGTAAGGTTTACAAATACAAAAATTAGGTTTTACTCATAGACAGAATAACTCCCACATTCAAAATGACAGTTATTTAAACATAACTCCTAAACCAAACATGCTAAATGGCTAATTATGACTGGCGAAATGCATTTTTGTGAGTTTTACTGGGAAAAAAAATTTTTTGTAAGGTTTGTAAAGACACAAGTTAGTTTTTATTACTCCATATGACAGTGTAACTCTCATACTAAATGTAAAATTTATATAAACATATCTCCAAAACCAAACATGCTTTATATCTAAAAATGCCTGTAATATTGAATCCATGTGAGTTTTACTAGAATAAGTTGTTTTTGTAAGGTTTGCAAATACAAAATATTGATTTTACTCACTATGACAGTATACTGTCACATTCAATCTGACAGTTATTTAAACATAACTCCTAAACCACACATGCAAAAATGCTAATAATGCCTAAAACAATGTATCCTTGTGAGATTTACTCGAACATATGCTTTTTTAAGGCTTGCAATTAAAAAAAGTAGTTTTTTTCTCAATATGACAGTGATGTTTTTAAAATCCTGATATAATGCAAAAAAAGCAACAAAATTGTTTTTCAACATAATTCCTAAACCAAACATGCATTATGTCTTAAAATGCCTATAATATTGTATCCAAGTGAGTTTTAGTAGAATAATTTGTTTTTGTAAGGTTTGCAAATACAACATTTTGGTTTTACTCACTATGACAGTATACTGTCACATTCAATATGACTGTTATTTAAACATACATTCTAAACCACAGATGCAAAATGGCTAATAATGCCTGGAGAAATGTATTTTTGTGAGTTTTACCGGAAAAAAAATATTTTGTAAGGTTTGTTTGGACACAATATAGTTTTTTTTACTCAATATGATGGTATAACTGTCTTACTAAATTTGAAAGTTATATAAACATAACTTCAAAACCAAACATGCAATCCGTCTAAAAATGCCTGTAGTATTGAATCTATGTGAGTTTTACCAGAAACAGGTATTTTGGTAAGGTTTACAAATACAAAAATTAGGTTTTACTCATAATGACAGTATAACTGCAATGTTCAAAATGACAGTTATTTAAACATAACTCGTAAACCCAACATGCTAAATGGCTAATAATGACTGGATAAATGCATCTTTGTGAGTTTTACTGAAAAAAAACAACATTTTTGTAAGGTTTGTAAAGACACAAGTTAGTTGTTTTTTACTCCATATGACAGTATAATTGTCATACTAAATGTAAAATGTATATAAACAAAACTCCAAAACTAAACATGCATTATGTCTAAAAATGCCTGTAACATTGTATCCATGTGAGTTTTACTAGAATCATTTTTTTTTTAAGGTTTACAAATACAAAATATTGGTTTTACTCACTATGACAGTATGCTGTCACATTCAATCTGACAGTTATTTAAACATAGCTCCTAAACCACACATAGAAAATGACTAATAATGCCTGGAGAAATGTATCTTTGTGGGTTTTACTGAAAAAAAATAAAAATATTTTGTAAGGTTTGTAAAGACACAAGTTAGTTTTTTTTACTTAATATGACAGTATAACTGTCATACTAAATATGAAAGTTATATAAACATAACTCCAAAACCAAACATGCATTATGCCAAAAAATGCCTGTAATATTGTATCTATGTGAGTTTTACTACAATCAGGTATTTTGGTAAGGTTTACAAATACAAAAATAAGGTTTTACTCATAATGACAGTATAATTGCCACACTCAATATGACAGTTATTTAAATATAACTCCTAAACCACACATGCAAAATGGCTAATAATGCTTGGAAAAAATTGTTATTTTGTAAAGACAAGTTATTTTTTTTACTCAATATGACATTATAACTTTCATTCTAAATGTAAAAGTTATATAAACATAACTCCAAAACCAAACATGCATATTATCTAAAAAAAACTGTAATATTGTATCCATGCGAGTTTTACTAGAATCAGTCTTTTTTGTAAGGTTCGCAAATACAAAATATTGGTTTTACTCACTATGACAGTATACTGCTGTCATATTGAGTAAAAAAAACTTGTGTTATAACAAACCTTACAAAATATTTTTTTCCAGAAAAATTCACAGAGATACATTTCTCCAGGCATTATTAGTCATTTTGAATGTGTGGTTTAGGAGTTATGTTTAAATAACTGTCAGATCGAATGTGACAGTATACTGTCATAGTGAGTAAAACCTATTTTTTGTATTTGTAAACTTTACCAAAATACCTGATTCTGGTAAAACCCACATCGATACAATATTACAAGAATTTTTAGACATAAAGCATGTTTGGTTTTGGAGTCATGTTTATATAACTTTCATATTTAGTATGAAAGTTATACCATCATATTGAGTAAAAAACAAAAAATAATTTGTATCTTTACAAACCTTAAAAATATTTTTTTCCAGTAAAATTCACAAATATACCTCAAATATATATATAGTCATTTTGCATTTGTGTTTTAGGAGTTATGTTTAATTAACTGTCATATTGAGTGTGGCGGTTATACTGTCACTATGAGTAAAACCTAATTTTTGTTTTTGTAAACCTTACCAAAATACCTGATTCTGATAAAACTCACATGTATTCAATATTACAGGCATTTTTAAATGGATTGCATGTTTGGTTTTTGAGTTAGGTTTTGGAGTTATGTTTCTATAACTTTTTTATTTAGTTTGACAGTATACCGTCATATTGAGTAAAAAAACTTGTGTCTTTGTAAACCTTACAAAAGATCATTACTCTAGTAAAACTAACAAAGATACATTTCTCCAGGTTTAATAGCCATTTTCATGTGTCGTTTATGACTTATGTTTAAATAACTGTCATATTGAGTGTGGCACTTATAATGTCACTATCAGTAAAACCTATTTTTTTTATTTGTCAACCTTACCAAAATACCTCATTTTGGTAAAACTCACATATATTTAATACTACAGACATTTTTAGACGGATTGCAAGTTTGGTTTTGAGTCATGTTTATATATTTTCTGCATGTAGTATGACAGTTATACTGTCATATTGAGTAAAAAAAACTAACGTGTGTCTTTACAAACCTTACAAATTATTTTTCCTAGTAAAACTCACAAAGATACATTTCTCCAGGCATTATTAGCCATTTTGCATGTGTGTTTTAGGAGTTATGTTTACATAACTGTCAGATTGAATGTGACAGTATACTGTCATAGTGAGTAAAACCTAATTTTTGTATTTGTAAACCTTACCAAAATACCTGATTCTGGTAAAACTCACATAGATACAATATTACAGGTATTTTTAGACAAAATTCATGTTTGTTTTTGGAGTTATGTTTATATAACTTTCATATTTAGTATGACGGTTAAACCATCATATTGAGTAAAAAAAACTACCTTGTGTCTTTATAAACCTTAGAAATTATTTTTTTTCCTGTAAAACTCACAAAGATACATTTCTCCAGGCATTATTAGCCATTTATCATGTTTGGTTTAGTAGCTTTGTTTAAATACCTGTCATGTTAAATGTGGCAGTTATATTGTCATTATGAGTAAAAACTATTTTTTGTATTTGTAAACCTTACCAAAATACCTGATTCTGGTAAAACTCACATATATACAATATTACAGGAATTTTTAGAAATAAAACATGTTTGGTTTTGGAGTTA
Organism: Nerophis lumbriciformis; assembly: GCF_033978685.3. NCBI lineage: Eukaryota > Metazoa > Chordata > Actinopteri > Syngnathiformes > Syngnathidae > Nerophis > Nerophis lumbriciformis. Next base: position 42,980,922 of record NC_084555.2, read on the forward strand.
TGTTTATATAACTTTCATATTCAGTATGACAGTTATACCATCATATTGAGTAAAAAAAAAACTAATTTGTGTCTTTACAAACCTACAAAAAAAAAAATTTCATTAAAATTCACAAAGATACATTTTTCCAGGCATTATTAGTCATTTTGCATTTGTTTTTTAAGAGTTATGTTTAAAAAACTGTCATATTGAGTGTGGCAGTTATACTGTCATTATGAGTAAAACCTAAATTTTGTATTTGTAAACCTTACCAAAATACCTGATTTTGGTAAAACTCACATAGATTCAATATTACAGGCATTTGTAGACGGATTGCAAGTTTGGTTTTAGAGTTATGTGTATATAACTTTCATATTTAGTATGACAGTTATACTGTCAAATTGAGTAAAAAAATAACAAACTCGTAATTTTAAAAACCTCACAAAATATTTTTTTCCAATAAAATTCAGATAGATACATTTTTCTCGGCATTATTAGTCATTTTGCATGTGTGGTTTAGGAGTTATTTTTAAATAGCTGTCAGATTGAATGTGACAGTATACTGTCATAGTGAGTAAAACCAATATTTTGTATTTGAAAAACTTACAAAAACAACTGATTCTAGTAAAACTCACATTGATACAATATTACAGGCATTTTTAGACATAATGCATGTTTGGTTTTGGAGTTATGTTTATGTATTTTTTACATTTAGTATTACAGTTATACTGTCATATTGAGTAAAAAAAACTAACTTGTGTCTTTATAAACCTTAAAAAAAATGTTTTTCCTGTAAAACTCACAAAGATACATTTCTCCAGGCATTATTAGCCATTAACCATGTTTGGTTTAGAGTTATGTTTAAATAACTGTCATATTGAGTGTGGCAGATATACTGTCATTATGAGTAAAACCTAATTTTGGTATTTGTAAAATTACCAAAATAACTGATTCTGATAAAACTCACATGGATAAAATATTACAGAATTGTTTAGACATAAAGCATGTTTCCATCATATTGTGTAAAAAAAACTAACTTGTGTCTATACAAACCTTACAAAATATTTTTTTTCCAGTAAAACTCACAAAAATACATTTCTCCAGTTATTATTAGCCATTTTGCATCTGTGGTTTAGAATTTGTGTTTAAATAACAGTCAGATTGAATGTGACAGTATACTGTCATAGTGAGTAAAACCTAATTTTTGTATATGTAAACCTTAACAAAATACCTGATTCTAGTAAAACTCACATAGATACAATATTACAGGCATTTTTAGACATGATGCATGTTTGGTTTTGGAGTTATGTTTATATACATTTTTCCAGGCATTATTAGCTATTTATCATGTTTGGTTTAGGAGTTATGTTTAAATAACTGTCATATCAAATAATGCAGTTATACTATCATTATGAGTAAAACCCAAGTTCTGTATTTGTAAACCTTACCAAAATACCTGATTCTGGTAAAACTCATATAGATTCAATATTACAGGCAGTTTAAGACGGATTGCAAGTTTGGTTTAGGAGTTTGGTTTTGGAATGATGTTTATATTACTTTTATATTTAGTTTGACAGTTATACCATCATATTGAGTAAAAAAAACAAACACTTTTGTCTTTACAAACCTTACAAAATATTTTTTTCTAGTAAAACTGACAAAGATACATTTTTCCAGGCATTATTAGCATTAGCATGTTTGGTTTAGGAGTTATGTTTAAATAACTGTTATTTTGAATATGGCAGTTATACTGTCATTATGAGTAAAACCCAATTTTAGTATTTGTAAACCTTACCAAAATACCTGATTCTGGTAAAACTCACATAGATTCAATATTACAGGCATTTTTAGATGTATTGCAAGTTTGGTTTTGGAGTTATGTTTATTTAACTTTCATATTTAGTTTGACAGTTCTACTGTCATATTAAGTAAAAAAACTAACTTGTGTCTTTACAAAACTTATATATATATTTTTTTTTCCAGGAAAACTCACAAAGATACATTTCTCCAGGCAGTATTAGCCATTTTGTATTAGTGGTTTAGGAGTTACAAAATGTTTAAATAACTGTCAGATTGAATGCGGCAGATATACTGTCAATATGAGTAAAACCTAATTTTGGTATTTGTAAAATTACCAAAATAACTGATTCTGATAAAACTCACATGGATGAAATATTACAGAATTTTTTAGACATAAAGCATGTTTCCATCATATTGAGTAAAAAAAACTAACTTGTGTCTATAGAAACCTTACAAAAAAAATTTTTTCCAGTAAAACTCACAAAAATACATTTCTCCAGTTATTATTAGCCATTTTGCATCTGTGTTTTAGAATTTGTGTTTAAATAACAGTCAGATTGAATGTGACAGTATACTGTCATAGTGAGTAAAACCGAATTTTTGTATTTGTAAACCTTAACAAAATACCTGATTCTAGTAAAACTCACATAGATACAATATTACAGGCATTTTTAGACATGATGCATATTTGGTTTTGGAGTTATGTTTATATACATTTTTCCAGGCATTACTAGCTATTTATCATGTTTGGTTTAGGAGTTATGTTTAAATAACTGTCATATCAAATAATGCAGTTATACTATCATTATGAGTAAAACCCAAGTTTTGTATTTGTAAACCTTACCAAAATACCTGATTCTGGTAAAACTCATATAGATTCAATATTACAGGCAGTTTAAGACGGATTGCAAGTTTGGTTTAGGAGTTTGGTTTTGGAATTATGTTTATATTACTTTTATATTTAGTTTGACAGTTATACCATCATATTCAGTAAAAAAAACAAAACTTTTGTCTTTACAAACCTTACAAAATATTTTTTTCTAGTAAAACTCACAAAGATACATTTCTCCAGGCATTATTAGCCATTTAGCATGTTTGGTTTAGGAGTTATGTTTAAATAACTGTTATTTTTAATATGGCAGTTATACTGTCATTATGAGTAAAACCCATTTTTTGTATTTGTAAACCTTACCAAAATACCTGATTCTGGTAAAACTCACATAGATTCAATATTACAGGCATTTTTAGACGTATTGCAAGTTTGGTTTTGGAGTTATGTTTATTTAACTTTCATATTTATTATGACAGTTTTACTGTCATATTAAGTAAAAAAAAAACTAACTTGTGTCTTTACAAACCTTATACATTTTTATTTTTTTTCCAGGATAACTCACAAAGATACATTTCTCCAGGCATTATTAGCCATTTTGTATGTGTGGTTTAGGAGTTTTGTTTACATAACTGTCAGATTGAATGTGACAGTATACTGTCATAGTGAGTAAAACCTAATTTTTGTATTTGTAAGCCTTACCAAAATACCTGATTGTGGTAAAACTCACATAGATACAATATTACACGTATTTTTAGACAAAATTCATGTTTGTTTTTGGAGTTATGTTTCTATAACTTTCATATTTAGTATGACAGTTATACCGTCTTATTGAGTAAAAAAAAATAACGTGTGTCTTTATAAACCTTACAATTTTTTTTCCCCAGTAAAACTCACAAAGATACATTTCTCCAGGCATAAGTAGTCATTTATCATGTTTGGTTTAGTAATTATGTTTAAATACCTGTCATGTTAAATGTGGCAGTTATATTGTCATTATGAGTAAAACCTATTTTTTGTATTTGTAAACCTTACCAAAATACCTGATTCTAGTAAAACTCACATAGATACAATATTACAGGAATTTTTAGAAATAAAACATGTTTGGTTTTGGAGTTATGTTTATATAACTTTCATATTTAGTATGACAGTTATACCATCATATTGAGTAAAAAAAACTAATTTGTGTCTTTACAAACCTTACAAAATTTTTGTTTTTCATTAAAATTCACAAAGATACATTTTTCCAGGCATTATTAGTCATTTTGCATTTGTTTTTTAGGAGTTATGTTTAAAAAAAACTGTCATATTGAGTGTGGCAGTTATACTGTCACTATGAGTAAAACCTAAATTTTGTATTCGTAAACCTTACCAAAATACCTGATGCTGATAAAACTCACATATATTCAATATTACAGGCATTTTTAGACGGATTGCATATTTGGTTTTGGAATTTTGTTTATATACCTTTCATATATAGTATGACAGCTATACTGTTAAATTGTGTAAAAAAAACAACTAACTTGTGTCTTTACAAACCTTACAAAATATGTTTTCCAGTGAAACTCACAAAGATACATTCCTCAAGGCATTATTAGCCATTTTGTCAGATTAAATGTGACAGTATACTGTCATTATGAATAAAACTAATATTTTATAATTGTAAACCTTACATACATACTTACTCACATAGATACAATACTAAAGGCATTTTTAGACATAATGCATGTTTGGTTTTGGAGTCATTTTGCATTTGTGTTTTAGGACTTATGTTTAATTAACTGTCATATTGAGTGTGGCAGTTATACTGTCACTATGAGTAAAACCTAATTTTTGTTTTTGTAAACCTTACCAAAATACCTGATTCTGATCAAACTCACATGTATTCAATATTACAGGCATTTTTAGACGGATTGCATATTTGGTTTTGGAGTTGTGTTTATATAACTTTCATATATAGTATGACAGTTATACTGTTAAATTGTGTGAAAAAATCCAACTAAATCGTATCTTTACAAACCTTACAAAATATTTTTTCCAGTAAAATTCACAAATATACATTCCTCAAGGCATTACTAGCCATTTTGTCAGATTAAATGTGACAGTATACTGTCATTATGAGTAAAACTAATATTTTGTATTTGTAAACCTTACAAAAACAACTGATTCTAGTAAAATTCACATGGATGCAAAATTATAGGCATTTTTAGACATCATGCATGTTTGGTGGCAGTCAATGTGGCAGTTATACTGTCATTATGAGTAAAACCTATTTTTTGTATATTTCAACATTACCAAAATACCTGATTCTGGTAAAACTCACATAGATACAATACTAAAGGCATTTTTAGACATAATGCATGTTTGGTTTTGGAGTTATGTTTGTATACATTTCTCCAGGCATTAATAGCCATTTAGCATGTTTGGTTCAGGAGTTATGTTTAAATAACTGTTATTTTGAATATGGCAGTTATACTGTCACTATGAAAAAAAACTAAATTTTGTATTTATAAACCTTACCAAAATACCTGATTCTGGTAAAACTCACATAGATACAATAATACAGGCATTTTTAGACATAATGCATGTTTGGTTTAGGAGTTATGTTTAAATAACTGTCATATCAATTAATGCAGTTATACTGTCATTATGAGTAAAACCCAAGTTTTGTATTTGTAAACCTTACCAAAATACCTTATTTTGGTAAAACTCATATAGATTCAATATTACAGGCAGTTTAAGACGGATTGCAAGTTTGGTTTAGGAGTTTGGTTTTGGATTTATGTTTATATTACTTTTATATTTAGTTTGACAGTTATACCATCATATTGAGTAAAAAAAAAAAAGTTTTTCTTTACAAACCTTACAAAATATTTAGTTTCTAGTAAAATTCACAAAGATACATTTTTCCAGGCATTATTAGCCATTTTGTAATTGTGGTTTAGGAGTTACAGTATGTTTAAATAACTGTCAGATTGAATGTGACAGTATACTGTCACAGTGAGTAAAACCTAATTTTTGTATTTGTAAACCTTACCAAAAATACCTGATTCTGGTAAAAATCACATAGATACAATATTGCAGGCATTTTTAGACATAATGCATATTTGGTTTTGGAGTTATGTTTATACAACTTTTATATTTAGTATGACAGTTATACCATCATATTGAGTAAAAAAACAACAACTTGTGTCTTTATAAACCTTACAAAAAAAATTTCCCAGTAAAACTCACAAAGATACATTTCTCCAGGCATAATTAGCCATTTATCATGTTTGGTTTAGGAGTTATGTTTAAACAACTGTCATATTGAGTGTGGCAGTTATACTGTCATTATGAGTAAAACCTATTTTTTGTATTTGTAAACCTTACCAAAATACCTGATTCTGGTAAAACTCACATAGATACAATATTACAGGAATTTTTAGAAATAAAACATGTTTGGTTTTGGAGTTATGTTTATATAACTTTCATATTTAGTATGACAGTTATACCATCATATTGAGTAAAAAAAAACTAATTTGTGTCTTTACAAACCTTACAAATTTTTTTTTTTTCATTAAAATTCACAAAGATACATTTTTCCAGGCATTATTAGTCATTTTGCATTTGTTTTTTAGGAGTTATGTTTAAAAAAACTGTCATATTGAGTGTGGCAGTTATACTGTCACTATGAATAAAACCTAATTTTTGTATTCGTAAACCTTACCAAAATACCTGATTCTGATAAAACTCACATATATTCAATATTACAGGCATTTTGAGACGGATTGCATATTTGGTTTTGGAATTTTGTTTATATAACTTTCATATATAGTATGACAGCTATACTGTTAAATTGTGTAAAAAAAAACAACTAACTTGTGTCTTTACAAACCTTACAAAATATGTTTTCCAGTGAAACTCACAAAGATACATTCCTCAAGGCATTATTAGCCATTTTGTCAGATTAAATGTGACAGTATACTGTCAATATGAATAAAACTAATATTTTGTATTTGTAAACCTTACATACATACTTACTCACATAGATACAATACTAAAGGCATTTTTAGACATAATGAATGTTTGGTTTTGGAGTCATTTTGCATTTGTGTTTTAGGAGTTATGTTTAATTAACTGTCATATTGAGTGTGGCAGTTATACTGTCACTATGAGTAAAACCTAATTTTTGTTTTTGTAAACCTTACCAAAATACCTGATTCTGATCAAACTCACATGTATTCAATATTACAGGCATTTTTAGACGGATTGCATATTTGGTTTTGGAGTTGTGTTTATATAACTTTCATATATAGTATGACAGCTATACTGTTAAATTGTGTGAAAAAACCCAACTAAATCGTATCTTTACAAACCTTACAAAATATTTTTTTCCAGTAAAATTCACAAATATACATTCCTCAAGGCATTATTAGCCATTTTGTCAGATTAAATGTGACAGTATACTGTCATTATGAGTAAAACTAATATTTTGTATTTGTAAACCTTACAAAAACAACTGATTCTAGTAAAACTCACATGGATACAAAATTATAGGCATTTTTAGACATCATGCATGTTTGGTGGCAGTCAATGTGGCAGTTATACTGTCATTATGAGTAAAACCTAATTTTTTTTATTTTTTATTTTTTATTTTTTATTTTATTTTATTATTTTATTTTTTTTATGTCCTGTCCAGCTTCTCAGGCAAATCATATAGTTGATGTAGATGCCCATGTTGGCTGTTCAGATTTACTTTACAAAAGAGAAGTGTAGGATACTTCTCTTGTTGCCTTATTTGTATTTGACTTTATTAAATGTATTTATATTATCATTTAGTGCAGCCGGGCCGGAGCAGGAGGGGATAGAAAGAGAAAAAAAAAGAAGACAGAGGGGGAAATTGTGGGGACAAGAGGGGGATTAGACAGAGAGACAAAAACAACAACAGCAAACAACAACAACAACAACAATAGAGCAACATCAGCAAATATGACATGTACAAATATGATGGTAAAAGTAATAGCAAATAAGCAGTTAGCGAAAAATAAAAAATAATACAGAAATGACAATGAGCATTATTACACTACAAATGGATCAATACAAATACCAATAGAAATAGCGCTATTGATATTGAACAATACCAATAATTTACCTTTATTATCAACAATACAGTTGTTTAAATGCAACAATACATATACGTAATGATAACTTGAGATACGAAAGAATGCAGAAAAATGGAGGGGGAGAAAGAGAAGCAACCTACATTAACCTTGTAGATTGTTATAGTCACAATAGGTTAAGCTTTGTCAGTGTGCCATGTGTTACACCCAGTTTACCCTAGGGCAACAACGTTAATATATGTTTGATGAAACGTGATTATGTGCATGAGTGTAAGTATGCATATGTACTTGTATATGTACAGAATGTGTATATGTGTTTGTACAATGAATGTATATGTACAGAATGTGTATATGTGTTTGTACAGTGAATGTATATGTACAGTATGTGTATGTGTATGTTTGTATATTGAATGTGCGTGTGGATGTACGAACATTAGGTAGGTAAATATGTACTGTATTTGTGTATGTATGTGGGAGCGTAGGTACCTATGTACGTATGTGAGCATATGTGAATTTGCATGTACAATACATTCGACTCCCAGAGTGCGTGGGAGCCAGAGCACGGCCCCATCACCCCCGAGAGCCCAACCCACAAACAGGAGGCGTGGTGCCCAGGGAACCAGGGACCACCACCCCCACGCAGCCAAGCCGGCCAGCGACAGGAACCCCAGAGCCCGACCCACCGTACCGCCCACAAGGGCCAGCAGCAGGCCGCAGACAGACGCACCCGGCAGAGGACAGGGCACGAGAAAAGCAGGGGACAGCCAGACCCCAAGCCAGCGAGAGACCACACCCCACACGGGCAGAAAGGCGAGACGCCCCGCCCGAGGGACCCAGAGACTCCCCGCAACCGGACGGGAAGACCGCCCCCGCCCCACCGGCAACCGGGCCCCCACGAGCCCACCCCCCACCCCCGGAGAGCGCGGCGAGGCCAGCCCCCGGCCACCCCACCCAAACCGGCCGCCGCAGGACCACCCAGGCACAGGGCCACGGGAACCACCCACCCCACCCGCAGGGACCCCAACGATGGAGATGGAACAACCAGCAACCGCCCCGCCGAGCCCCCCCCCCGAGGGAGGGGAAAAATTAAAAAATAATATTAATAAAATATATTAAAAAATAAATAAATAAATAAATAAATTGAAACCTAATTTTTGTATATTTCAACATTACCAAAATACCTGATTCTGGTAAAACTCACATAGATACAATACTAAAGGCATTTTTAGACATAATGCATGTTTGGTTTTGGAGTTATGTTTGTATACATTTCTCCAGGCATTAATAGCCATTTAGCATGTTTGGTTCAGGAGTTATGTTTAAATAACTGTTATTTTGAATATGGCAGTTATACTGTCACTATGAAAAAAACCTAAATTTTGTATTTATAAACCTTACCAAAATACCTGATTCTGGAAAAACTCACATAGATACAATATTACAGGCATTTTTAGACATAATGCATGTTTGGTTTTGGAGTTATGTTTATATACATTTTTCCAGGCATTATTAGCCATTTATCATGTTTGGTTTAGGAGTTATGTTTAAATAACTGTCATATCAAATAATGCAGTTATACTGTCATTATGAGTAAAACCCAAGTTTTGTATTTGTAAACCTTACCAAAATACCTTATTCTGTTAAAACTCATATAGATTCAATATTACAGGCAGTTTAAGACGGATTGCAAGTTTGGTTTAGGAGTTTGGTTTTGGAATTATGTTTATATTACTTTTATATTTAGTTTGACAGTTATACCATCATATTGAATTAAAAAAAAAAAACGTTTTTCTTTACAAACCTTACAAAATATTTTTTTTCTAGTAAAATTCACAAAGATACATTTTTCCAGGCATTATTAGCCATTTTGTAATTGTGGTTTAGGAGTTACAGTATGTTTAAATAACTGTCAGATTGAATGTGACAGTATACTGTCATAGTGAGTAAAACCTAATTTTTGTATTTGTAAACCTTACCAAAAATACCTGATTCTGGTAAAAATCACATAGATACAATATTGCAGGCATTTTTAGACATAATGCATATTATTATGTTTATACAACTTTTATATTTAGTATGACAGTTATACCATCATATTGAGTAAAAAAAAAAAAAAACTTGTGTCTTTATAAACCTTACAAAAAAAAATTCCCAGTAAAACTCACAAAGATACATTTCTCCAGGCATAATTAGCCATTTATCATGTTTGGTTTAGGAGTTATGTTTAAACAACTGTCATATTGAGTGTGGCAGTTATACTGTCATTATGAGTAAAACCTATTTTTTGTATTTGTAAACCTTACCAAAATACCTGATTCTGGTTAAACCCACATTGATACAATATTACAGGAATTTTTAGACATAAAGCATGTTTGGTTTTGGAGTTATGTTTATATAACTTTCATATTTAGTATGAAAGTTATACCATCATATTGAGTAAAAAACAAAAAATAATTTGTATATTTACAAACCTTACAAAATATTGTTTTCCAGTAAAATTCACAAATATACCTTTCTCTAGGCATTATTAGTCATTTTGCATTTGTGTTTTAGGAGTTATGTTTAATTTACTGTCATATTGAGTGTGGCAGTTATACTGTCAATATGAGTAAAACCTAATTTTTGTTTTTGTAAACCTTACCAAAATACCTGATTCTGATAAAACTCACATATATTCAATATTACAGGCATTTTTAGACGGATTGCATATTTGGTTTTGGAGTTGTGTTTATATAACTTTCATATATAGTATGACAGCTATACTGTTAAATTGTGTAAAAAAAACAACTAACTCGTGTCTTTACCAAAATACCTGATTCAGGTAAAACTCATATAGATTCAATATTAAAGACAGTTTAAGACGGATTGCAAGTTTGGTTTAGGAGTTTGTTTTTGGAATTATGTTTATATTAATTTTATATTTAGTTTGACAGTTATACCATCATATTCAGTAAAAAAAAATAACTTTTGTCTTTACAAACCTTACAAAATAGTTTTTTCTAGTAAAATTCACAAAGATACATTTCTCCAGGCATTATTAGCCATTTAGCATGTTTGGTTTAGGAGTTGTGTTTAAATAACTGTTATTTTGAATACGGCAGTTATACTGTCATTATGAGTAAAACCCAATTTTTGTATTTGTAAACCTTACCTCAATACCTGATTCTGGTAAAACTCACATAGATTCAATATTACAGACATTTTTAGACGTATTGCAAGTTTGGTTTTGGAGTTATGTTTATTTAACTTTAATATTTAGTAAGACAGTTATACTGTCATATTAAGTAAAAAAAACTAACTTGTGTCTTTACAAACCTTATAAAAAAAAACTTTTTCCAGGAAAACTCACAAAGATACATTTCTCCAGGCATTATTAGCCATTTTGTATGTGTGGTTTAGGAGTTATGTTTAAATAACTGTCAGATTGAATGTAGTAGTATACTGTCATTATGAGTAAAACCTAATTTTTGTATTTGTAAACCTTACCAAAAATACCTGATTCTGGTAAAAATCACATAGATACAATATTGCAGGCATTTTTAGACATAATGCATGTTTGGTTTTGGAGTTATGTTTAAACAACTTTCATATTTAGTATGACAGTTATACAATTATATTGAGTAAAAAAAAATATCTTTTTGTCTTTATAAACCTTACTTCTTTTTTTTCTCCAGAAAACTCACAAAGATACATTTCTCCAGGTATAATTAGCCATTTATCATGGTTGGTTTAGGAGTTATGTTTAAATAACTGTCATATTGAGTGTGGCAGTTATACTGTCATTATGAGTAAAACCTATTTTTTGCACCACATCTATACAATATTACAGGAATTTTTAGACATAAAGCATGTTTGGTTTTGGAGTTATGTTTATATAACTTTCATATTTAGTATGAAAGTTATACCATCATATTGAGTAAAAAAACAAACTAATTTGTATCTTTACAAACCTTACAAAATATTGTTTTCCAGTAAAATTCACAAATATACCTTTCCTAGGCATTATTAGTCATTTTGCATTTGTGTTTTAGGAGTTATGTTTAAATAACTGTCATATTGAGTGTGGCAGTTATACTGTCACTATGAGTAAAACCTAATTTTTGTTTTTGTAAACCTTACCAAAATACCTGATTCTGATAAAATTCGCATATTGCATATTTGGTTTTGGAGTTGTGTTTATATAACTTTCATATATCGTATGACAGCTATACTGTAAAATTGTGTAAAAAAAAAAAAAAAACTAACTCGTGTCTTTACAAACATTACAAAATATTTTTTCGAGTAAAAATCACAAAGATACATTCCTCAAGGCATTATTAGCCATTTTGTCAGATTAAATGTGACAGTATACTGTCATAATGAGTAAAACTAATATGTTGTATTTGTAAACCTTACAAAAACAACTGATTCTAGTAAAACTCACATGTATACAAAATTACAGGCATTTTTAGACATAATGCATGTTTGGTTTTGGAGTTATGTTTATGTATCTTTTACATTTATTATGACAGTTATACAAACATATTGAATAAAAAAGCTTAACTTGTGTCTTTACAAACCTTACAAAATATTTTTATTTTCCAGTTAAACTCACAAAGATACCTTTCTCCAGGCAGTATTAGCCATTCAGCATGTTTAAATTAGGAGTTATGTTTAAATAACTGTAATTTTGAACGTGGCAGTTATACTGTCATTATGAGTAAAACCTACTTTTTTATTTGTAAACCTTACCAAAATACCTGATTCTGGTCAAACTCACATAGATTTAATATTACAGGCATTTTTAGACATAATGCATGTTTGGTTTTGGCGTTATGTTTATATAACTGTCATTTTGAATGTGGCAGTTATACTGTCATTATGAGTAAAAAAAACTAACTTTTGTCTTTACAAACCTTACAAAATATTTTTTTTTCCAGTTAAACTCACAAAGATACATTTCCCCAGGCATTATTAGCCATTTAACATGTTTGGTTTAGGAGTTATGTTTAAATAACTGTCATATTGAATGTGGCAGTTATACTGTCATTATGAGTAAAACCTATTTTTTGTATTTGTAAACCTTACCAAAAAACCTGTATCTGGTAAAACCCACATCGATACAATATTACAGGAATTTTTAGACATGTATGTTTGGTTTTGGAGTTATGTTTATATAACTTTCATATTTAGTATGACAGTTATACCATCATATTGAGTAATAAAACACTAATTTGTATCTTTACAAACCTTACAAAATATTTTTTTCCAGTAAAATTCACAAATATACATTTCTCTAGGCATTATTAGTCATTTTGCATTTGTGTTTTAGGAGTTATGGTTAAATAACTGTCATACTGAGTGTGGCAGTTATACTGTCACTATGAGTAAAACTAAATTTTTTGATTTGTAGACCTTACCAAAATACCTGATTCTGATAAAACTTACATATAATAAATATTACAGACATTTTTAGACGGATTGCATGTTTGGTTTTGGAGTTATGTTTATAAAACTTTCATATATAGTATGACAGCTATACTGTAAAATTAAGTAAAAAAAACTAACGTGTGTCTTTACAAACCTTACAAAATATTTGTTCCAGTAAAATTCACAAAGATACATTCCTCTAGGAATTATTAGCCATTTTGTCAGATTGATTGTGACAGTATACTCTCATTATGAGAAAAACTAATATTTTGTATTTGTAAACCTTACAAAAACAACTGATTCTAGTAAAACTCACGTAGATACAAAATTATAGGAATTTTTTAGACATAATGCATGTTTGGTTTTGGAGTAATGTTTAAATAGTCGTCATATTGAATGTGGCAGTATACTGTCATTATGAGTAAAACCTAATGTTTGTATTTGTCAACCTTACCAAAATACCTGATTCTGGTAAAACTCAAAAAGATACAGTATTACAGGCATTTTTAGACAAAATGCATTTAGGTTTTGGAGTTATGTTTATATAACTTTCATATTTAGTATGACAGTTATATCATCATATTAAATAAAACAAATAACTTGTGTCTTTATAAACCTTACACATTATTTTTTTCCCAGTAAAACTCACAAACTTACATTTCTCCAGGCATTATTAGTCATTTATCATGTTTGGTTTAGGAGTCATTTTTAAATAACTGTCATATCAAAAGTTGCAGTTATACTGTCATTATGAGTAAAACCCAAGTTTTGTATTTGTAAACCTTACCAAAATACCTGATTCTGTCAAAACTCACATAGATTAAATATTACAGGCAGTTTGGTTTAGGAGTTTGGATTTGGAATTATGTTTATCTAACTTTCATATATAGTATGACAGTTATACCATCATATTGAGTAAATAAACAACTAACTTTTGTCTTTACAAACCTTACAAAAAAAATTTTTTCTAGTAAAACTCACAAAGATTCATTTCTCCAGGCATTATTAGCCATTTAGCATATTTGGTTTAGGAGCTATGTTTAAATAACTGTTATTTTGAATATGGCAGTTATACTGTCATTAAGAGTAAAACCCAATTTTTGTATTTGTAATCTTTACCAAAATAACTGATTCTGGTAAAACTCACATATATTCAATATTACAGGCATTTTTAGACGGATTGCAAGTTTGGTTTTGGTGTTATGTTTATTCAACTTTCATATTTAGTATGACAGTTATACTGTCATATTGAGTAAAAAAAAAGCTAACTTGTGTCTTTACAAACCTTACAAACTATTTTTTTCCTGTAAAACTTACAAAGATACATTTCTCCAGGCATTATTTGACATTTTACTTGCATGATTTAGGAGTTATGTTTAAAAAACAGTCAGATTGAATGTGACAGTATACTTCCATAGTAGTTTTTTACTCAATATGCCAGTAATGTTCTTAAAATCCTGAGATAATGCAAAAAAAGCAATAAAAATGTTTTTCAACATAATTCCTACACCAAACATGTCTAATAATGCTTGAAGACATGTATCTTTGTTAGTTTTACTAGAAAATGTATCTTTTGTAAGTTTTACAAAGACTCAAGCTAGTTTTTTTTAATACAATATGACAGTATAACTGTCATACCAAATATGAAAGTTATATAAACATAACTCCAAAACGGAACATGTATTATGTCTAAAAATGCCTAAATATTGTATCTATGTGAGTTTTACAAGAATCAGTTGATTTGGTAAGGTGTACAATTACATAAATTAGGGGTTTACTCATAATGACAGTTAACTGCTACATTCAATTTGACTGTTATTTAAACATAACTCCCTAACCACACATGCAAAATAGGTTATTAAAGCCTAAAACAATGCATGCTTGTGAGTGTTACTCGAAACATATGCTATTTTAAGGTTTGCAAACACAAAAAGTAGTTTTTTACTCATTATGACAGTAATGTTCTTAAAATCCTGAGATAGTGCGAAATAAGCAATAAAAATGTTTTTCAACAATATTCCTACACCAAACATGCAACATGTCTAATAATGCCTGAAGACATGTATCTTTTTTAGTTTTACTAGAAAAATTATCTTTTGTAAGTTTTGCAAAGAGGCAAATAAGTTTTTTTAATTCAATATGACAGTATAACTGTCATACCAAATATGAAAGTTATATAACCATAACTCCAAAACTGAACATGCATTGTGTCTAAAATTGCCTGTAATATTGTATCTATGTGAGTTTCACCAGAATCAGTTAATTTGGTAAGGTGTACAATTATATAAATTAAGGGTTTACTCATAATGACAGATATCTGCTACATTCAATTTGACAGTTATTTAAACATAACTTCTAACCACACATGCAAAATAGGCTAATAAAGCCTAAAACAATGCTTCCTTGTAAGTTTTACTCGAAACATTTGCTATTTTAAGGCTTGCAAACACAAAAAGTAGTTTTTTACTCATTATGACAGTAATGTTCTTAAAATCCTGAGATAATGCGAAATAAGCAATAAAAATGTTTTTCAACTTAATTCCTACACCAAACATGCAACATGTCTAATAATGCCTGAAGACATGAATCTTTGTTAGTTTTACTAGAAAAATTATCTTTTGTAAGTTTTGCAAAAAGGCAAGTTAGTTTTTTTAATTCAATATGACAGTATAACTGTCAAACCAAATATGAAATATATATAAACATAACTCCAAAATTGAACATGCATTAATGTCTAAAAATGCCTAAAATATTGTATCTATGTGAGTTTCACAAGAATCTGGTAATTTGGTAAGGTTTACAAATACAAAAATTGTTTTTTTTTCATAATGACTGTTTAACTGCTACATTCAATTTGACTGTTATTTAAACATAACTCCCTAACCACACATGCAAAATAGGTTAATTAAGCCTAAAACAATGCATCCATGTGAGTTTTTCTCGAAACATATGCTATTTTAAGGCTTGCAAACACAAAAAGTAGTTTTTTACTCATTATGACAGTAATGTTCTTAAAATAATGAGATAATGCGAAATAAGCAATAAAAATGTTTTTCAACATGATTCCTACACCAAACATGCAAGCTGTCTAATAATGCGTGAAGATATGTATCTTTGTTAGTTTTACTAGAAAAATTATCTTTTGTAAGTTTTGCAAAGAGGCAAGTTAAGTTTTTTTAATTCAATATGAAAGTATAACTGTCATACCAAATATGAAAGTTATATAAACATAACTCCAAAACTAAACATGCATTTTGTCTAAAAATGCCTAAAATATTGAATCTATTTGAGTTTTACAAGAATCAGGTAATTTGGTAAGGTGTACAATTACAAAAATTAGGGGTTTACTCATAATGACAGATAACTGCTACATTCAATTTGACAGTTATTTAAACATAACTTCTAACCACACATGCAAAATAGGCTAATAAAGCCTAAAACAATGCATCCATGTGAGTTTTACCGAAACATATACTATTTTAAGGCTTGCAAACACAAAAAGTAGTTTTTTACTCATTATGACAGTAATGTTCTTAAAATCCTGAGATAATGCGAAATAAGCAATAAAAATGTTTTTTCAAAATAATTCCTACACCAAACCTGCAACATGTCTAATAATGCGTGAACATATGTATCTTTGTTAGTTTTACTAGAAAACATATCTTTTGTAAGTTTTGCAAAGAGGCAAGTTAGTTTTTTTAATTCAATATAACATTATAACTGTCATACCAAATATGAAATATATATAAACATAACTCCAAATTTGAACAAGTGTTATGTCTAAAAATGCCTATAATATTGTATCTATGTGAGTTTTACCAGAATCAGGTAATTTGGTAAGGTTTACAAATACAAAATTTGGGTTTTTCTCATTATGACATTATAACTGCTATATTCAATTTGACAGTTATTTTAACATAACTTCCTAACCACACATGCAAATAGGCTAATAAAGCCTAAAACGATGCATCCTTGTGAGTTTTACTCTAAACATATGCTATTTGAAGGCTTGCAAACACAAAAAGAAGTTTTTTACTCATTATGACAGTAATGTTCTTAAAATCCTGAGATAATGCGAAATAAGCAATAAAAATGTTTTTCATCATAATTCCTACACCAAACATGCAACATGTCTAATAATGCCTGGATACATGTATCTTTGTTAGTTATACTAGAAAAAATATCTTTTGTAAGTTTTACAAAGACTCAAGTTAGTTTTTTTTAATACAATATGACAGTATAACTGACATACCAAATATGAAAGTTATATAAACATAACTCCAAAACTGAACATGCATTGTGTCTAAAATTGCCTGTAATATTGTATCTATGTGAGTTTCACCAGAATCAGGTAATTTGGTAGGGTTTCCAAATACAAAATTTGTTTTTTTTTCATAATGACAGTATAACTGCTACATTCAATTAAACTGTTATTTAAACATAACTTCCTAATCACACATGCAAATAGGTTAATAAAGCCTAAAACAATGTATCCTAGTGAGTTTTACTGGAAACATTTGCTATTTAAAGGCTTGCAAACACAAAAAGTATTTTTTACTCTTTATGACAGTAATGTTCTTAAAATCCTGAGATAATGCGAAATAAGCAATAAAAATGTTTTTCAACATAATTCCTACACCAAACATGCAACATGTCTAATAATGCCTGAAGAAATGTATCTTTGTTAGTTTTACTACAAAATTATCTTTTGTAGGTTTTGCAAAGAGGCAAGTTAGTTTTTTTAATTCAATATGAAAGTATAACTGTCATACCAAATATGAAAGTTATATAAACATAACTCCAAAACTAAACATGCATTATGTCTAAAAATGCCTAAAATATTGTATCTATGTGAATTTTACAAGAATCAGTCAATATGGTAAGGTGTACAATTACATAAATTAGGGGTTTACTCATAATGACAGATAACTGCTACATTCAATTTGACAGTTATTTAAACATAACTTCTAACCACACATGCAAAATAGGCTAATAAAGCCTAAAACAATGCATCCATGTGAGTTTTACCGAAACATATACTATTTTAAGGCTTGCAAACACAAAAAGTAGTTTTTTACTCATTATGACAGTAATGTTCTTAAAATCCTGAGATAATGCGAAATAAGCAATAAAAATGTTTTTTCAAAATAATTCCTACACCAAACCTGCAACATGTCTAATAATGCATGAACATATGTATCTTTGTTAGTTTTACTAGAAAACATATCTTTTGTAAGTTTTGCAAAGAGGCAAGTTAGTTTTTTTAATTCAATATAACATTATAACTGTCATACCAAATATGAAATATATATAAACATAACTCCAAATTTGAACAAGTATTATGTCTAAAAATGCCTATAATATTGTATCTATGTGAGTTTTACCAGAATCAGGTAATTTGGTAAGGTTTACAAATACAAAATTTGGGTTTTTCTCATTATGACATTATAACTGCTATATTCAATTTGACAGTTATTTTAACATAACTTCCTAACCACACATGCAAATAGGCTAATAAAGCCTAAAACGATGCATCCTTGTGAGTTTTACTCTAAACATATGCTATTTGAAGGCTTGCAAACACAAAAAGAAGTTTTTTACTCATTATGACAGTAATGTTCTTAAAATCCTGAGATAATGCGAAATAAGCAATAAAAATGTTTTTCATCATAATTCCTACACCAAACATGCAACATGTCTAATAATGCCTGGATACATGTATCTTTGTTAGTTATACTAGAAAAAATATCTTTTGTAAGTTTTACAAAGACTCAAGTTAGTTTTTTTAATACAATATGACAGTATAACTGACATACCAAATATGAAAGTTATATAAACATAACTCCAAAACTGAACATGCATTGTGTCTAAAATTGCCTGTAATATTGTATCTATGTGAGTTTCACCAGAATCAGGTAATTTGGTAGGGTTTCCAAATACAAAATTTGTTTTTTTTTCATAATGACAGTATAACTGCTACATTCAATTAAACTGTTATTTAAACATAACTTCCTAATCACACATGCAAATAGGTTAATAAAGCCTAAAACAATGTATCCTTGTGAGTTTTACTGGAAACATTTGCTATTTAAAGGCTTGCAAACACAAAAAGTATTTTTTACTCTTTATGACAGTAATGTTCTTAAAATCCTGAGATAATGCGAAATAAGCAATAAAAATGTTTTTCAACATAATTCCTACACCAAACATATAACATGTCTAATAATGCCTGAAGAAATGTATCTTTGTTAGTTTTACTACAAAATTATCTTTTGTAGGTTTTGCAAAGAGGCAAGTTAGTTTTTTTAATTCAATATGAAAGTATAACTGTCATACCAAATATGAAAGTTATATAAACATAACTCCAAAACTAAACATGCATTATGTCTAAAAATGCCTAAAATATTGTATCTATGTGAATTTTACAAGAATCAGTCAATATGGTAAGGTGTACAATTACATAAATTAGGGGTTTACTCATAATGACAGATAACTGCTACATTCAATTTGACAGTTATTTAAACATAACTTCCTAACCACACATGCAAAATAGGCTAATAAAGCCTAAAACAATGCATCCATGTGAGTTTTACTCGAAACATATGCTATTTTAAGGCTTGCAAACACAAAAAGTAGTTTTTTACTCATGACAGTAATGTTCTCAAAATCCTGAGATAATGCGAAATAAGCAATAAAAAAGTTTTTCATCATAATTCCTACACCAAACATGTCTTATAATGTCTGGATACAAGTATATTTGTCAGTTATACTAGAAAAATTATCTTTTGTAAGTTTTACAAAGACTCAAGTTAGTTTATTTCATACAATATGACAGTATAGCTGTCATACCAAATATAAAAGTTATATAAACATAACTCCAAAACTGAACATGCATTATGTCTAAAAATGCCTGTAATGTTGTATCTATGTGAGTTTTACCAGAATCAGGTAATTTTGTAAGGTTTGCAAATACAAAAGTTTTTTTTTTTATGACAGTATACCTGTTACATTCAATTTGACTGTTATTTAAGCTTAACTTCCAAATCACACATGCAAATAGGTTAAAAAAGCCTAAAACAATGCATCCTTGTGAGTTTTACTCGAAACATTTGCTATTTTAAGGCTTGCAATTACAAAAAGTACTTTTTTTATTCATTATGACAGTAATGTTCTTAAAATCCTGAGATATGCGAAATAAGCAATAAAAATGTTTTTCAACATAATTCCTACACCAAACATGCAACATGTCTAATAATGCCTGAAGACATGTATCTTTGTAAGTTTTACTAGAAAATTATCTTTTGTAAGTTTTGCAAAAAGGGAAATTAGTTTTTTTAATTCAATGACATTATAACTGTCATACCAAATATGAAAGTTATATAAACATAACTCCAAAACTGAACATGCATTATGTCTAAAAATGCCTAAATTAATGTATCTATGTGAGTTTTACAAGAATCAGTTAATTTGGTTAGGTGTACAATTACATAAATTAGGGGTTTACTCATAATGACAGATAACTGCTACATTCAATTTGACAGTTATTTAAACATAATTTCCTAACCACACATACAAAATAGGCTAATAAAGCCTAAAACAATGTATCCTTGTGAGTTTTACTCGAAACATTTGCTATTTTAAGGCTTGCAAACACAAAAAGTAGTTTTTTACTCATTATGACAGTAATAAATGGCTAATTATGCCTTGAGAAATTTATCTTTGTGAGTTTTACTGGGAACATTTTTTTTTTGTAAGGTTTATAAAGACACAAGTTTTGTTTTTTTTTACTCAATATGATGGTATAACTGTCATACTAAATATAAAAGTTGTATAAACATAACTCCAAAACCAAACATGCATTATGTCTAAAAATGCCTGCAATATTGTATCTTTGTGATTTTTTACCAGAATCAGGTATTTTTGGTAAGGTTTACAAATACAAAAATTTGGTTTTACTCACTATGACAGTATACTGTCACATTCAATCTGACAGTTATTTAAACATACTGTAACTCATAAACCACAATTACAAAATGGCTAATAATGCCTGTAAGAATGTATCTTTGTGAGTTTTCCTGGAAAACATTTTTTTTATAAGGTTTGTAAAGAAACAAGTTAGTTGTTTCACTTAATATGACAGTATAACTGTCATACTAAATATGAAAGTTAAATAAACATAACTCCAAAACCAAACTTGCAATACGTCTAAAAATGCCTGTAATATTGAATCTATGTGAGTTTTACCAGAATCAGGTATTTTGGTAAGGTTTACAAATACAAAAATGTGGTTTTACTCATAATGACAGTATAACTGCGATATTCAAAATAACAGTTATTTAAACATAACTCCTAAACCAAACAAGCTAAATGGCTAATAATGCCTGGAGAAATGTATCTTTGTGAGTTTTACTAGAAAAAAATATTTTGTAAGGTTTGTAAAGAAAAACGTTTTTTTTTTTTACTCAATGTGATGGTATAACTGTCAAACTAAATATAAAAGTAATATAAACATAATTCGAAAACCAAACTCCTAAACCAAACTTGCAATCCGTCTTAAACTATCTGTAATATTGAATCTATATGAGTTTTACCAGAATCAGGTATTTTGATAAGGTTTACAAATACAGAACTTGGGTTTTACTCATAATGACAGTATAACTGCATTATTTGATATGACAGTTATTTAAACATAACTCTTTAACCATCCATCCATCCATCCATCTTCTTCCGCTTATCCGAGGTCGGGTCGCGGGGGCAGCAGCCTAAGCAGGGAAGCCCAGATTTCCCTCTCCCCAGCCACTTCGTCCAGTTCTTCCTGTGGGACCCCGAGGCGTTCCCAGCCCAGCCGGGAGACATAGTCTTCCCAACGTGTCCTGGGTCTTCCCCGCGGCCTCCTACCGGTCGGACGTGCCCTAAACACCTCCCTAGGGAGGCGTTCGGGTGGCATCCTGACCAGATGCCCGAACCACCTCATCTGGCTCCTCTCGATGTGGAGGAGCAGCGGCTTTACTTTGAGCTCCTCCCGGATGACAGAGCTTCTCACACTATCTCTAAGGGAGAGCCCCGCCACCCGGCGGATGAAACTCATTTCGGCCGCTTGTACCCGTGATCTTGTCCTTTCGGTCATAACCCAAAGCTCATGACCATAGGTGAGGATGGGAACGTAGATCGACCGGTAAATTGAGAGCTTTGCCTTCCGGCTCAGCTCCTTCTTCACCACAACGGATCGATACAGCGTCCGCATTACTGAAGACGCCGCACCGATCCGCCTGTCGATCTCACGATCCACTCTTCCCTCACTCGTGAACAAGACTCCGAGGTACTTGAACTCCTCAACTTGGGGCAAGATCTCCTCCCCAACCCGGAGATGGCACTCCACCCTTTTCCGGGCGAGAACCATGGACTCGGACTTGGAGGTGCTGATTCTCATCCCAGTCGCTTCACACTCGGCTGCGAACCGATCCAGTGAGAGCTGAAGATCCTGGCCAGATGAAGCCATCAGGACCACATCATCTGCAAAAAGCAGAGACCTAATCCTGCAGCCACCAAACCAGATCCCCTCAACGCCTTGACTGCGCCTAGAAATTCTGTCCATAAAAGTTATGAACAGAATCGGTGACAAAGGGCAGCCTTGGCGGAGTCCAACCCTCACTGGAAACGTGTCCGACTTACTGCCGGCAATGCGGACCAAGCTCTGGCACTGAGCATACAGGGAGCGGACTGCCACAATCAGACAGTCCGATACCCCATACTCTCTGAGCACTCCCCACAGGACTTCCTGAGGGACACGGTCGAATGCCTTCTCCAAGTCCACAAAACACATGTAGACTGGTTGGGCAAACTCCCATGCACCCTCAAGGACCCTGCCGAGAGTATAGAGCTGGTCCACAGTTCCACGACCAGGACGAAAACCACACTGTTCCTCCTGAATCCGAGGTTCGACTATCCGGCGTAGCCTCCTCTCCAGTACACTTGAATAGACCTTACCGGGAAGGCTGAGGAGTGTGATCCCACGATAGTTAGAACACACCCTCCGGTTCCCCTTCTTAAAGAGAGGAACCACCACCCCGGTCTGCCAATCCAGAGGTACCGCCCCCGATGTCCACGCGATGCTGCAGAGTCTTGTCAACCAAGACAGCCCCACAGCATCCAGAGCCTTAAGGAACTCCGGGCGGATCTCATCTACCCCTGGGGCCTTGCCACCGAGGAGCTTTTCAACTACCTCAGCAACCTCAGCCCCAGAAATAGGAGAGCCCACCACAGACTCCCCAGGCACTGCTTCCTCATAGGAAGACGTGTTGGTGGGATTGAGGAGGTCTTCGAAGTATTCCCTCCACCGATCCACAACATCTGCAGTCGAGGTCAGCAGAACACCATCCTCACCATACACGGTGTTGATAGTGCACTGCTTCCCCTTCCTGAGGCGGCGGATGGTGGTCCAGAATTGCTTCGAAGCCGTCCGGAAGTCGTTTTCCATGGTTTCCCCGAACTCCTCCCATGTCCGAGTTTTTGCCTCTGTGACCGCTGAAGCCGCACACCGCTTGGCCTGTCGGTACCTGTCCGCTGCCTCAGGAGTCCTATGAGCCAAAAGAACCCGATAGGACTCCTTCTTCAGCTTGACGGCATCCCTCACCGCCGGTGTCCACCAACGGGTTCTAGGATTACCGCCACGACAAGCACCAACTACCTTGCGGCCACAGCTCCAATCAGCCGCCTCGACAATAGAGGCGCGGAACATGGTCCATTCAGACTCAATGTCCAGCACCTCCCTCGTGACATGTTCAAAGTTCTTCCGGAGGTGGGAATTGAAACTCTCTCTGACAGGAGACTCTGCCAGACGTTCCCAGCAAACCCTCACAATGCGTTTGGGCCTGCCAGGTCTGTCCGGCATCCTCCCCAACCATCGCAGCCAACTCAACACCAGGTGGTGATCGGTAGAAAGCTCCGCCCCTCTCTTCACCCGAGTGTCCAAAACATGAGGCCGCAAATCCGATGACACAACTACAAAGTCGATCATGGAACTGCGGCCTAGGGTGTCCTGGTGCCAAGTGCACATATGGACACCCTTATGTTTGAACATGGTGTTCGTTATGGACAATCTGTGACGGGCACAAAAGTCCAATAACAAAACACCGCTCGGGTTCAGATCCGGGCAGCCATTCTTCCCAATCACGCCTCTCCAGGTTTCACTGTCGTTGCCAACATGAGCATTGAAGTCCCCCAGTAGAACGAGGGAATCACCCGGGGGAGCACTCTCAAGTACTCACTCAAGTGAATCCAAAAAGGGTGGGTACTCTGATCTGCGGTTTGGCGCGTAAGCGCAAACCACAGTCAGGACCCGTTCCCCCACCCGAAGGCGGAGGGAAGCTACCCTCTCGTCCACCGGGTTGAACTCCAACGTACAGGCTCTGAGCCGGGGGGAAACAAGAATTGCCACCCCAGCCCGTCGCCTCTCACTGCCGGCAACGCCAGAGTGGAAGAGAGTCCAGCCCCTCTCGAGAGAACTGGTTCCAGAGCCCTTGCTGTGCGTCGAAGTGAGTCCGACTATATCTAGCCGGAACTTCTCCACCTCGCGCACTAGCTCAGGCTCCTTCCCCCCCAGCAAGGTGACGTTCCACGTCCCAAGAGCTAGCTTCTGTAGCCGAGGATCGGACCGCCAAGTGCCCTGCCTTCGGCTGCCGCCCAGCTCACATCGCACCCGACCTCTATGACCCCTGCTATGGGTGGTGAGCCCATTGGAGGGGGGACCCATGTTGCCTCTTCGGGCTGTGCTCTTCGGGGACAGGCCCGGCCACCAGGCGCTCGCCATCGTGCTCCAGAGGGGGGCCCCGATGACCCGCGTCCGGGCGAGGGAAATCTGGGTCCTTGGTTTTTATATTTCATGGAGGTCTTCGAGCTGCTCTTTGTCTGATCCCTCACCTAGGACCAGTTTGTCTTGGGAGACCCTACCAGGGGGCATAAAGCCCCCGGACAACATAGCTCCTAGGATCATTGGGACACGCAAACTCCTCTACCACATTAAGGTGGCAGCTCAGAGAGCCAAACCAAACATGATAAATGGCTAATAATGCCTGGAAAAATGTATACAAACATAAGTCCAAAACCAAACATGCATTATGTCTAAAAATGCCTTTAGTATTGTATCTATGTGAGTTTTACCAGAATCAGGTATTTTGGTAAGGTTTACATATACACAAATATGGTTTTACTCATAATGACAGTAAAACTGCCACACTCAACATGACAGTTATTTAAACATAACTCCTATACCACACATGCAAAATGGTTAATAATGCCTGGAGAAATGTATCTTTGTGATTTTTACTAGAAAAAAATATTTTGTAAGGTTTGTAAAGACACAAGTTAGTTTTTTTTTATTCAATATGATGGTATAACTGTTATACTAAATATGAAAGTTATATAAACATAATTCCAAAAACAAACTCCTAAACCAAACTTGCAATCTGTCTTAAACTGCCTGTAATATTGAATCTATGTGAGTTTTACCAGAATAGGGTATTTTGGTAAGGTTTACAAATACAAAACCTGGGTTTTACTCATAATGACAGTATAACTGCAACATTTGATATGACAGTTATTTAAACATAACTCCTAATCCAAACATGATAAATGGCTAATAATGCCTGGAGAAATGTATCATTGTGAATTTTACTGGAAACAAATAATTTGTAAGGTTTATAAAGACACAAGTTAGTTTTTTTTATTTAATATGATGGTATAACTGTCATACTAAATATGAAAGTTATATAAACATAACTCCAAAACCAAACATGCATTATGTCTAAAAATGCCTGTAATATTGTATCTATGTGAGTTTTACCAGAATCAGGTATTTTGGTAAGGTTGAAAAATACAAAAATTAGGTTTTACTCATAATGACAGTATAACTGCCACATTGACTGCCACCAAACATGCATTATGTCTAAAAATGCTTATAATTTTGTATCCATGTGAGTTTTACTAGAATCAGTTGTTTGTGTAAGGTTTACAAATGCAAAATATTAGTTTTACTCATAATGACAGTATACTGTCACAATTAATCCGACAAAATGGCTAATAATGCCTTGAGGAATGTATCTTTGTGAGTTTTACTGAAAAAATACCTGCTACACCCTAGTGGCAGGTATTTAAATTGTGTAAATAATTGTGTATTTTTACACAATTTAACAATATAGCTGTCATACTATATATGAAAGTTATATAAACATAATTCCAAAACCAAATATGCAATCTGTCTAAAAATGCCTGTAATATTGAATATGTGTGAGTTTTATCAGAATCAGGTATTTTGGTAAGGTTTACGAATACAAAAATTAGGTTTTACTCATAGTGATATAGTATAACTGCCACACTCAATATGACAGTTAATTAAACATAACTCCTAAAACACAAATGCAAAATGACTACTAATGCCTAGAGAAATGTATATTTGTGAATTTTACTGGAAAACAATATTTTGTTTGTAAAGATACAAATTAGTTTTTTTTACTCAATATGTTGGTATAACTGTCATACTAAATATGAAAGTTATATAAACATAACTCCAAAACCAAACATGTTTTATGTCTAAAAAATTCCTGTAATATTGTATCGATGTGGGTTTTACCAGAATAAGGTATTTTGGTTGGTTTACAAATACAAAAAATAGGTTTTATTCATAATGACAGTATACTGTCACATGCAATCTGACAGTTATTTAAACATAACTCCTGAACCAAACATGATAATAGCTAATAAAGCCTGGAAAAATGTATATAAACATAACTCCAAAACCAAACATGCATTATGTCTAAAAATGCCTGGAATATTGTATCCATGTGATTTTTACCATTTTTGGTAAGGTTTACAAATACAAAAATTAGGTTTTACTCACTATGACAGTATACTGTCACATTCAATCTGACAGTTATTTAAACATATTGTAACTCCTAAACCACAAATACAAAATGGCTAATAATGTCTGGAGAAATGTATCTTTGTGAGTTTTCCTGGAAAAAAAAAATGTATAAGGTTTGTAAAGACACAAGTTAGTTTTTTTTACTTAATATGACAGTAGAACTGTCATACTAAATATGAAAGTTAAATGAACATAACTCAGAAACCAAACTTGCAATACGTCTAAAAATGCCTGTAATATTGAATCTATGTGAGTTTTACCAGAATCAGATATTTTGGTAAGGTTTACAAATACAAAAATTGGGTTTTACTCATAATGACAGTATAACTGCCATATTCAAAATAACAGTTATTTAAACATAACTCCTTAACCAAACATGCTAAATAGCTAATAATGCCTGGAGAAATGTATCTTTGTGAGTTTTACTAGAAATTTTTTTTTTTTTTTTTTTTTTACTCAATATGATGGTATAACTGTCAAAGTAAATATAAAAGTAATATAAACATCATTCCAAAACCAAACTCCTAAACCAAACTTGCAATCCGTCTTAAACTGCCTGTAATATTGAATCTATATGAGTTTTACCAGAATCAGGTATTTTGATAAGGTTTACAAATACAAAACTTGGGTTTTACTCATAACTGAAATTATTTGATATGACAGTTATTTAAACATAACTCCTAAACCAAACATGATAAATAGCTAATAATGCCTGGAAAAATGTCTATAATCATAACTCCAAAACCAAACATGCCTTATGTCTTAAAATGCCTGTAATATTGTATCAATGTGAGTTTTACCAGAATCAGGAATTTTGGTAAGGTTTATAAATACAAAAATTACAAAATACAAAAATGTTTATTCAATATGTTTGTATAACTGTCATAATAAAAGTAAAAGTTATATAAACATAACTCCAATACCAAACATGCAATCCGTCTAAAAATGCCTGTAATATTTAATCTATGTGAGTTTTACTAGAATCAGGTATTTTGTTAAGGCTTACAAATACAAAAATTTGGTTTTACTCACTATGACAGTATACTGTCACATTCAATCTCACTGTTATTTAAACATAACTCCTAAACCACACATGCAAAATGACTAATAATGCCGAGAAAAATGTATCTCTGTGAATTTTACTGGAAAAAAATATTTTCTAAGGTTTGTAACATTACAAGTTTGTTATTTTTTACTCAATTTGACAGTATAACTGTCATACTAAATATGAAAGTTATATACACATAACTCCAAAACCAAACTTGCAATCCGTCTAAAAATGCCTGTAATATTGAATCTATGTGAGTTTTACCAAAATCAGGTATTTTGGTAAGGTTTACAAATACAAAAATTAGGTTTTACTCATAATGACAGTATAACTGCCACACTCAATTTGACAGTTTTTTAAACATAACTCCTAAAAAAACAAATGCAAAATGACTATGAATGCCTGGAAAAATGTATCTTTGTGAATATTAATGGAAAAAAATATTTTGTAAGGTTTGTAAAGACACAAATTTGTTTTTTTTACGCAATATGATGGTATAACTGTCATACTAAATATGAAAGTTATATAAACATAACTCCAAAACCAAAAAGGTTTTATGTCTAAAAATTCCTGTAATATTGTATCTATGTGAGTTTTACCAGAATCAGGTATTTTGGTAAGGTTTACAAATACAAAAATTAGGTTTTACTCACTATGACAGTATACTGCCACACTCAACATGACAGTTATTTAAACATAATTCCTAAACCATACATGATACATGGCTAATAATGCCTGGAGAAATGTAGCTTTGTGATTTTTACTAGAAATTTTTTTTTTTTTTTTTTTTTTACTCAATATGATGGTATAACTGTCAAAGTAAATATAAAAGTAATATAAACATCATTCCAAAACCAAACTCCTAAACCAAACTTGCAATCCGTCTTAAACTGCCTGTAATATTGAATCTATATGAGTTTTACCAGAATCAGGTATTTTGATAAGGTTTAAAAATACAAAACTTGGGTTTTACTCATAACTGAAATTATTTGATATGACAGTTATTTAAACATAACCCCTAAACCAAACATGATAAATAGCTAATAATGCCTGGAAAAATGTCTATAATCATAACTCCAAAACCAAACATGCCTTATGTCTTAAAATGCCTGTAATATTGTATCAATGTGAGTTTTACCAGAATCAGGAATTTTGGTAAGGTTTATAAATACAAAAATTACAAAATACAAAAATGTTTATTCAATATGTTTGTATAACTGTCATAATAAAAGTAAAAGTTATATAAACATAACTCCAATACCAAACATGCAATCCGTCTAAAAATGCCTGTAATATTTAATCTATGTGAGTTTTACTAGAATCAGGTATTTTGTTAAGGCTTACAAATACAAAAATTTGGTTTTACTCACTATGACAGTATACTGTCACATTCAATCTCACTGTTATTTAAACATAACTCCTAAACCACACATGCAAAATGACTAATAATGCCGAGAAAAATGTATCTCTGTGAATTTTACTGGAAAAAAATATTTTCTAAGGTTTGTAACATTACAAGTTTGTTATTTTTTACTCAATTTGACAGTATAACTGTCATACTAAATATGAAAGTTATATACACATAACTCCAAAACCAAACTTGCAATCCGTCTAAAAATGCCTGTAATATTGAATCTATGTGAGTTTTACCAAAATCAGGTATTTTGGTAAGGTTTACAAATACAAAAATTAGGTTTTACTCATAATGACAGTATAACTGCCACACTCAATTTGACAGTTTTTTAAACATAACTCCTAAAAAAACAAATGCAAAATGACTATGAATGCCTGGAAAAATGTATCTTTGTGAATATTAATGGAAAAAAATATTTTGTAAGGTTTGTAAAGACACAAATTTGTTTTTTTTACGCAATATGATGGTATAACTGTCATACTAAATATGAAAGTTATATAAACATAACTCCAAAACCAAAAAGGTTTTATGTCTAAAAATTCCTGTAATATTGTATCTATGTGAGTTTTACCAGAATCAGGTATTTTGGTAAGGTTTACAAATACAAAAATTAGGTTTTACTCACTATGACAGTATACTGCCACACTCAACATGACAGTTATTTAAACATAATTCCTAAACCATACATGATACATGGCTAATAATGCCTGGAGAAATGTAGCTTTGTGATTTTTACTAGAAAAAAATATTTTGTAAGGTTTGTAAAGACAAAAGTTAGTTTTTTTTTACTCAATATCATGGTATAACCGTCATACTAAATATGAAAGTTATATAAACATAATTCCAAAACCAAACTCCTAAACCAAACTTGCAATATGTCTTAAACTGCCTGTAATATTTAATCTATGTGAGTTTTACCAGAATCAGGTATTTTGGTAAGGTTTACAAATACAAAAATTAGGTTTTACTCATAATGACAGTATAACTGTCAAATGCAAAATGACTAATAATGCTTAGAGAAATGTATAGTTGTGAATTTTACTGGAAAACAATATTTTGTAAGATTTGTAAAGATAAAAATTATTTTTTTTAAATTCAAAATAATGGTATAACTGTCATACTAAATATGAAAGTCATATAAACATAACTCCAAAACATGCTTTATGTCTAAAAATTCCTGGAATATTGTATCGGTGTGGGTTTTACCAACTTTAACCCTAACCCTAACCCTAACCCTAACCCCTAACCCTAACCCTAACCCTAACCACACATGCAAAATGGCTAATAATGCTTGGAAAAATTTATATTTGTGAGTTTTACTGGAAAAAAAAAATTGTAAGGTTTGTAAAGACACAAGTTATTTTTTTTATTCAATATGACATTATAACTGTCATACTAAATGTAAAAGTTATATAAACATAACTTCAAAACCAAACATGTATTATATCAAAAAATGCCTGTAATTTTGTATCCACTCAATTTGACAGTTTTTTAAACATAACTCCTAAAAAAACAAATGCAAAATGACTATGAATGCCTGGAAAAATGTATCTTTGTGAATATTAATGGAAAAAAATATTTTGTAAGGTTTGTAAAGACACAAATTTGTTTTTTTTACTCAATATGATGGTATAACTGTCAAAGTAAATATAAAAGTAATATAAACATCATTCCAAAACCAAACTCCTAAACCAAACTTGCAATCCGTCTTAAATTGCCTGTAATATTGAATCTATATGAGTTTTACCAGAATCAGGTATTTTGATAAGGTTTACAAATACAAAACTTGGGTTTTACTCATAACTGAAATTATTTGATATGACAGTTATTTAAACATAACTCCTAAACCAAACATGATAAATAGCTAATAATGCCTGGAAAAATGTCTATAATCATAACTCCAAAACCAAACATGCCTTATGTCTTAAAATGCCTGTAATATTGTATCAATGTGAGTTTTACCAGAATCAGGAATTTTGGTAAGGTTTATAAATACAAAAATTACAAAATACAAAAATGTTTATTCAATATGTTTGTATAACTGTCATAATAAAAGTAAAAGTTATATAAACATAACTCCAATACCAAACATGCAATCCGTCTAAAAATGCCTGTAATATTTAATCTATGTGAGTTTTACTAGAATCAGGTATTTTGTTAAGGCTTACAAATACAAAAATTTGGTTTTACTCACTATGACAGTATACTGTCACATTCAATCTCACTGTTATTTAAACATAACTCCTAAACCACACATGCAAAATGACTAATAATGCCGAGAAAAATGTATCTCTGTGAATTTTACTGGAAAAAAATATTTTCTAAGGTTTGTAACATTACAAGTTTGTTATTTTTTACTCAATTTGACAGTATAACTGTCATACTAAATATGAAAGTTATATACACATAACTCCAAAACCAAACTTGCAATCCGTCTAAAAATGCCTGTAATATTGAATCTATGTGAGTTTTACCAAAATCAGGTATTTTGGTAAGGTTTACAAATACAAAAATTAGGTTTTACTCATAATGACAGTATAACTGCCACACTCAATTTGACAGTTTTTTAAACATAACTCCTAAAAAAACAAATGCAAAATGACTATGAATGCCTGGAAAAATGTATCTTTGTGAATATTAATGGAAAAAAATATTTTGTAAGGTTTGTAAAGACACAAATTTGTTTTTTTTACGCAATATGATGGTATAACTGTCATACTAAATATGAAAGTTATATAAACATAACTCCAAAACCAAAAAGGTTTTATGTCTAAAAATTCCTGTAATATTGTATCTATGTGAGTTTTACCAGAATCAGGTATTTTGGTAAGGTTTACAAATACAAAAATTAGGTTTTACTCACTATGACAGTATACTGCCACACTCAACATGACAGTTATTTAAACATAATTCCTAAACCATACATGATACATGGCTAATAATGCCTGGAGAAATGTAGCTTTGTGATTTTTACTAGAAAAAAATATTTTGTAAGGTTTGTAAAGACAAAAGTTAGTTTTTTTTTACTCAATATCATGGTATAACCGTCATACTAAATATGAAAGTTATATAAACATAATTCCAAAACCAAACTCCTAAACCAAACTTGCAATATGTCTTAAACTGCCTGTAATATTTAATCTATGTGAGTTTTACCAGAATCAGGTATTTTGGTAAGGTTTACAAATACAAAAATTAGGTTTTACTCATAATGACAGTATAACTGTCAAATGCAAAATGACTAATAATGCTTAGAGAAATGTATAGTTGTGAATTTTACTGGAAAACAATATTTTGTAAGATTTGTAAAGATAAAAATTATTTTTTTTAAATTCAAAATAATGGTATAACTGTCATACTAAATATGAAAGTCATATAAACATAACTCCAAAACATGCTTTATGTCTAAAAATTCCTGGAATATTGTATCGGTGTGGGTTTTACCAACTTTAACCCTAACCCTAACCCTAACCCTAACCCCTAACCCTAACCCTAACCCTAACCACACATGCAAAATGGCTAATAATGCTTGGAAAAATTTATATTTGTGAGTTTTACTGGAAAAAAAAAATTGTAAGGTTTGTAAAGACACAAGTTATTTTTTTTATTCAATATGACATTATAACTGTCATACTAAATGTAAAAGTTATATAAACATAACTTCAAAACCAAACATGTATTATATCAAAAAATGCCTGTAATTTTGTATCCACTCAATTTGACAGTTTTTTAAACATAACTCCTAAAAAAACAAATGCAAAATGACTATGAATGCCTGGAAAAATGTATCTTTGTGAATATTAATGGAAAAAAATATTTTGTAAGGTTTGTAAAGACACAAATTTGTTTTTTTTACTCAATATGATGGTATAACTGTCAAAGTAAATATAAAAGTAATATAAACATCATTCCAAAACCAAACTCCTAAACCAAACTTGCAATCCGTCTTAAATTGCCTGTAATATTGAATCTATATGAGTTTTACCAGAATCAGGTATTTTGATAAGGTTTACAAATACAAAACTTGGGTTTTACTCATAACTGAAATTATTTGATATGACAGTTATTTAAACATAACTCCTAAACCAAACATGATAAATAGCTAATAATGCCTGGAAAAATGTCTATAATCATAACTCCAAAACCAAACATGCCTTATGTCTTAAAATGCCTGTAATATTGTATCAATGTGAGTTTTACCAGAATCAGGAATTTTGGTAAGGTTTATAAATACAAAAATTACAAAATACAAAAATGTTTATTCAATATGTTTGTATAACTGTCATAATAAAAGTAAAAGTTATATAAACATAACTCCAATACCAAACATGCAATCCGTCTAAAAATGCCTGTAATATTTAATCTATGTGAGTTTTACTAGAATCAGGTATTTTGTTAAGGCTTACAAATACAAAAATTTGGTTTTACTCACTATGACAGTATACTGTCACATTCAATCTCACTGTTATTTAAACATAACTCCTAAACCACACATGCAAAATGACTAATAATGCCGAGAAAAATGTATCTCTGTGAATTTTACTGGAAAAAAATATTTTCTAAGGTTTGTAACATTACAAGTTTGTTATTTTTTACTCAATTTGACAGTATAACTGTCATACTAAATATGAAAGTTATATACACATAACTCCAAAACCAAACTTGCAATCCGTCTAAAAATGCCTGTAATATTGAATCTATGTGAGTTTTACCAAAATCAGGTATTTTGGTAAGGTTTACAAATACAAAAATTAGGTTTTACTCATAATGACAGTATAACTGCCACACTCAATTTGACAGTTTTTTAAACATAACTCCTAAAAAAACAAATGCAAAATGACTATGAATGCCTGGAAAAATGTATCTTTGTGAATATTAATGGAAAAAAATATTTTGTAAGGTTTGTAAAGACACAAATTTGTTTTTTTTACGCAATATGATGGTATAACTGTCATACTAAATATGAAAGTTATATAAACATAACTCCAAAACCAAAAAGGTTTTATGTCTAAAAATTCCTGTAATATTGTATCTATGTGAGTTTTACCAGAATCAGGTATTTTGGTAAGGTTTACAAATACAAAAATTAGGTTTTACTCACTATGACAGTATACTGCCACACTCAACATGACAGTTATTTAAACATAATTCCTAAACCATACATGATACATGGCTAATAATGCCTGGAGAAATGTAGCTTTGTGATTTTTACTAGAAAAAAATATTTTGTAAGGTTTGTAAAGACAAAAGTTAGTTTTTTTTTACTCAATATCATGGTATAACCGTCATACTAAATATGAAAGTTATATAAACATAATTCCAAAACCAAACTCCTAAACCAAACTTGCAATATGTCTTAAACTGCCTGTAATATTTAATCTATGTGAGTTTTACCAGAATCAGGTATTTTGGTAAGGTTTACAAATACAAAAATTAGGTTTTACTCATAATGACAGTATAACTGTCAAATGCAAAATGACTAATAATGCTTAGAGAAATGTATAGTTGTGAATTTTACTGGAAAACAATATTTTGTAAGATTTGTAAAGATAAAAATTATTTTTTTTAAATTCAAAATAATGGTATAACTGTCATACTAAATATGAAAGTCATATAAACATAACTCCAAAACATGCTTTATGTCTAAAAATTCCTGGAATATTGTATCGGTGTGGGTTTTACCAACTTTAACCCTAACCCTAACCCTAACCCTAACCCCTAACCCTAACCCTAACCCTAACCACACATGCAAAATGGCTAATAATGCTTGGAAAAATTTATATTTGTGAGTTTTACTGGAAAAAAAAAATTGTAAGGTTTGTAAAGACACAAGTTATTTTTTTTATTCAATATGACATTATAACTGTCATACTAAATGTAAAAGTTATATAAACATAACTTCAAAACCAAACATGTATTATATCAAAAAATGCCTGTAATTTTGTATCCACTCAATTTGACAGTTTTTTAAACATAACTCCTAAAAAAACAAATGCAAAATGACTATGAATGCCTGGAAAAATGTATCTTTGTGAATATTAATGGAAAAAAATATTTTGTAAGGTTTGTAAAGACACAAATTTGTTTTTTTTACTCAATATGATGGTATAACTGTCAAAGTAAATATAAAAGTAATATAAACATCATTCCAAAACCAAACTCCTAAACCAAACTTGCAATCCGTCTTAAACTGCCTGTAATATTGAATCTATATGAGTTTTACCAGAATCAGGTATTTTGATAAGGTTTACAAATACAAAACTTGGGTTTTACTCATAACTGAAATTATTTGATATGACAGTTATTTAAACATAACTCCTAAACCAAACATGATAAATAGCTAATAATGCCTGGAAAAATGTCTATAATCATAACTCCAAAACCAAACATGCCTTATGTCTTAAAATGCCTGTAATATTGTATCAATGTGAGTTTTACCAGAATCAGGAATTTTGGTAAGGTTTATAAATACAAAAATTACAAAATACAAAAATGTTTATTCAATATGTTTGTATAACTGTCATAATAAAAGTAAAAGTTATATAAACATAACTCCAATACCAAACATGCAATCCGTCTAAAAATGCCTGTAATATTTAATCTATGTGAGTTTTACTAGAATCAGGTATTTTGTTAAGGCTTACAAATACAAAAATTTGGTTTTACTCACTATGACAGTATACTGTCACATTCAATCTCACTGTTATTTAAACATAACTCCTAAACCACACATGCAAAATGACTAATAATGCCGAGAAAAATGTATCTCTGTGAATTTTACTGGAAAAAAATATTTTCTAAGGTTTGTAACATTACAAGTTTGTTATTTTTTACTCAATTTGACAGTATAACTGTCATACTAAATATGAAAGTTATATACACATAACTCCAAAACCAAACTTGCAATCCGTCTAAAAATGCCTGTAATATTGAATCTATGTGAGTTTTACCAAAATCAGGTATTTTGGTAAGGTTTACAAATACAAAAATTAGGTTTTACTCATAATGACAGTATAACTGCCACACTCAATTTGACAGTTTTTTAAACATAACTCCTAAAAAAACAAATGCAAAATGACTATGAATGCCTGGAAAAATGTATCTTTGTGAATATTAATGGAAAAAAATATTTTGTAAGGTTTGTAAAGACACAAATTTGTTTTTTTTACGCAATATGATGGTATAACTGTCATACTAAATATGAAAGTTATATAAACATAACTCCAAAACCAAAAAGGTTTTATGTCTAAAAATTCCTGTAATATTGTATCTATGTGAGTTTTACCAGAATCAGGTATTTTGATAAGGTTTACAAATACAAAAATTAGGTTTTACTCACTATGACAGTATACTGCCACACTCAACATGACAGTTATTTAAACATAATTCCTAAACCATACATGATACATGGCTAATAATGCCTGGAGAAATGTAGCTTTGTGATTTTTACTAGAAAAAAATATTTTGTAAGGTTTGTAAAGACAAAAGTTAGTTTTTTTTTACTCAATATCATGGTATAACCGTCATACTAAATATGAAAGTTATATAAACATAATTCCAAAACCAAACTCCTAAACCAAACTTGCAATATGTCTTAAACTGCCTGTAATATTTAATCTATGTGAGTTTTACCAGAATCAGGTATTTTGGTAAGGTTTACAAATACAAAACTTGGGTTTTACTCATAATGACAGTATAACTGCAACATTTGATATGACAGTTATTTAAACATAACTCCTAAACCAAACATGATAAATGGCTAATAATGCCTGGAGAAATGTATCAGTGTGAGTTTTACTGGAAACAAATAATTTGTAAGGTTTATAAAGACACAAGTTAGTTTTTTTTATTTAATATGATGGTATAACTGTCATACTAAATATGAAAGTTATATAAATATAACTCCAAAACCAAACATACATTATGTCTAAAAATGCCTGTAATATTGAATCTATGTGAGTTTTACCAGAATCTGGTATTTTGGTAAGGTTTACAATTACAAAAATTAGGTTTTACCCATAATGACAGTATAACTGCCACATTGACTGCCACCAAACATACATTGTGTTTAAAAATGCTTATAATTTTGTATCCATGTGAGTTTTACTATAATCAGTTGTTTTTGTAAGGTTTACAAATACAAACTATTAGTTTTACTCATATGGACAGTATACTGACAAAATGGCCTTGAGGAATGTATATTTGTGAGTTTTACTGGAAAAATATTTTGGAAGGTTTGTAAAGACACAAGTTAGTTTTTTTTACACAATTTAACAGTTTAGCTCTCATACTATATATGAAAGTTATATGAACATAATTCCAAAACCAAATATGCAATCCGTCAAAAAATGCCTGTAATATTGAATATATGTGAGTTTTATCAGATTCAGGTATTTTGGTAAGGTTTACGAATACAAAAATTAGGTTTTACTCATAGATATAACTGCCACGCTCAATATGACAGTTAATTAAACATAACTCCTAAAACACAAATGCAAAATGACTAATAATGCTTAGAGAAATGTATAGTTGTGAATTTTACTGGAAAACAATATTTTGTAAGATTTGTAAAGATAAAAATTATTTTTTTTAAATTCAAAATAATGGTATAACTGTCATACTAAATATGAAAGTCATATAAACATAACTCCAAAACATGCTTTATGTCTAAAAATTCCTGGAATATTGTATCGGTGTGGGTTTTACCAACTTTAACCCTAACCCTAACCCTAACCCTAACCCCTAACCCTAACCCTAACCCTAACCACACATGCAAAATGGCTAATAATGCTTGGAAAAATTTATATTTGTGAGTTTTACTGGAAAAAAAAAATTGTAAGGTTTGTAAAGACACAAGTTATTTTTTTTATTCAATATGACATTATAACTGTCATACTAAATGTAAAAGTTATATAAACATAACTTCAAAACCAAACATGTATTATATCAAAAAATGCCTGTAATTTTGTATCCATGTGAGTTTTACTAGAATCAGTTGTTTTTGTAAGGTTTGCAAATACAAAATATTGGTTTTACTCACTATGACAGTATACTGCTGTCATATTGAGTAAAAAAAAAAGTTTTACAAACTTTAAAAAAAAAAAAAATTTCCAGAAAAAATCACAGAGATACATTTCTCCAGTTATTATTAATCACTTTTAATGTGTGGTATAGGAGTTTTGTTTAAATAACTGTCAGATTGAATGTGACAGTATACTGTCATAGTGAGTAAAACCAATATTTTGTATTTGCAAAACTTACAAAAACAACTGATTCTAATAAAACTCACATGGATACATCGTTACAGGCAATTTTAGATATAATGCATGTTTGGTTTTTTAGTTATAATTATACAACTTTTACATTAAGTATGACAGTTATACTGTCATATTGAGTAAAACAAAACTAACTTGTGTCTTTACAAACCTTACAAAATATTGTTTTTCCATTAAAACTCACAAAGATTCCTTTCTCCAGGCATTATTAGCCATATAGCAAGTTTGGTTTAGGAGTTATGTTTAAATATTTGTCATTTTGAACGTGGCAGTTATACTGTCATTATGAGTAAAACTTAATTTTTTTATTTGTAAACCTTACCAAAATACCTAGTACTGGAAAGAAATATTTTGTAAGGTTTGTATAGACACAAGTTAGTTTCTTTTACTCAATATGACAGTATAACTGTCATACTAAATGTAAAAGTTATATAATTAAAACTCCAAA
The DNA here is from genome assembly GCF_033978685.3 of Nerophis lumbriciformis. Lineage (NCBI taxonomy): Eukaryota > Metazoa > Chordata > Actinopteri > Syngnathiformes > Syngnathidae > Nerophis > Nerophis lumbriciformis. Next base: position 43,020,144 of record NC_084555.2, read on the forward strand.
ACCAAACATGCATTATGTCTAAAAATGCCTGTAATATTGTATCCATGTGAGTTTTAGTAGAATCAGTTGTTTTTGTAAGGTTTTGCAAATACAAAATATTGGTTTTACTCACTATGACAGTATACTGTTACATTCAATCTGACATAACTCCTAAACCACACATGCAAAATGACTAATAATGCCTGGAAAAATGTATCTCAGTGAATTTTACTGGAAAATTTTTTTTTTGTAAGGTTTGTAAAAACACAAGTTAGTTTTTTTTACTCAATTTGACAATGTAAATGTCATACTATATATGAAAGTTATATAAACTTAACTCCAAAACCAAACATGCAATCCATCTAAAAATGCCTGTAATATTGAGTCTCTGTGAGTTTTACCAGAATCAGGTATTTTGGTAAGGTTTACAAATACAAAAATTAGGTTTTACTCATAGACAGAATAACTCCCACATTCAAAATGACAGTTATTTAAACATAACTCCTAAACCAAACATGCTAAATGGCTAATTATGACTGGCGAAATGCATTTTTGTGAGTTTTACTGGGAAAAAATTTTTTTTGTAAGGTTTGTAAAGACACAAGTTAGTTTTTATTACTCCATATGACAGTGTAACTCTCATACTAAATGTAAAATTTATATAAACATATCTCCAAAACCAAACATGCTTTATATCTAAAAATGCCTGTAATATTGAATCCATGTGAGTTTTACTAGAATAAGTTGTTTTTGTAAGGTTTGCAAATACAAAATATTGATTTTACTCACTATGACAGTATACTGTCACATTCAATCTGACAGTTATTTAAACATAACTCCTAAACCACACATGCAAAAATGCTAATAATGCCTAAAACAATGTATCCTTGTGAGATTTACTCGAACATATGCTTTTTTAAGGCTTGCAATTAAAAAAAGTAGTTTTTTTCTCAATATGACAGTGATGTTTTTAAAATCCTGATATAATGCAAAAAAAGCAACAAAATTGTTTTTCAACATAATTCCTAAACCAAACATGCATTATGTCTTAAAATGCCTATAATATTGTATCCAAGTGAGTTTTAGTAGAATAATTTGTTTTTGTAAGGTTTGCAAATACAACATTTTGGTTTTACTCACTATGACAGTATACTGTCACATTCAATATGACTGTTATTTAAACATACATTCTAAACCACAGATGCAAAATGGCTAATAATGCCTGGAGAAATGTATTTTTGTGAGTTTTACCGGAAAAAAAATATTTTGTAAGGTTTGTTTGGACACAATATAGTTTTTTTTACTCAATATGATGGTATAACTGTCTTACTAAATTTGAAAGTTATATAAACATAACTTCAAAACCAAACATGCAATCCGTCTAAAAATGCCTGTAGTATTGAATCTATGTGAGTTTTACCAGAAACAGGTATTTTGGTAAGGTTTACAAATACAAAAATTAGGTTTTACTCATAATGACAGTATAACTGCAATGTTCAAAATGACAGTTATTTAAACATAACTCGTAAACCCAACATGCTAAATGGCTAATAATGACTGGAGAAATGCATCTTTGTGAGTTTTACTGAAAAAAAACAACATTTTTGTAAGGTTTGTAAAGACACAAGTTAGTTGTTTTTTACTCCATATGACAGTATAATTGTCATACTAAATGTAAAATGTATATAAACAAAACTCCAAAACTAAACATGCATTATGTCTAAAAATGCCTGTAACATTGTATCCATGTGAGTTTTACTAGAATCATTTTTTTTTTAAGGTTTACAAATACAAAATATTGGTTTTACTCACTATGACAGTATGCTGTCACATTCAATCTGACAGTTATTTAAACATAGCTCCTAAACCACACATAGAAAATGACTAATAATGCCTGGAGAAATGTATCTTTGTGGGTTTTACTGAAAAAAAAAAAAAATATTTTGTAAGGTTTGTAAAGACACAAGTTAGTTTTTTTTACTTAATATGACAGTATAACTGTCATACTAAATATGAAAGTTATATAAACATAACTCCAAAACCAAACATGCATTATGCCAAAAAATGCCTGTAATATTGTATCTATGTGAGTTTTACTACAATCAGGTATTTTGGTAAGGTTTACAAATACAAAAATAAGGTTTTACTCATAATGACAGTATAATTGCCACACTCAATATGACAGTTATTTAAATATAACTCCTAAACCACACATGCAAAATGGCTAATAATGCTTGGAAAAAATTGTTATTTTGTAAAGACAAGTTATTTTTTTTACTCAATATGACATTATAACTTTCATTCTAAATGTAAAAGTTATATAAACATAACTCCAAAACCAAACATGCATATTATCTAAAAAAAACTAATATTGTATCCATGCGAGTTTTACTAGAATCAGTCTTTTTTGTAAGGTTCGCAAATACAAAATATTGGTTTTACTCACTATGACAGTATACTGCTGTCATATTGAGTAAAAAAAACTTGTGTTATAACAAACCTTACAAAATATTTTTTTCCAGAAAAATTCACAGAGATACATTTCTCCAGGCATTATTAGTCATTTTGAATGTGTGGTTTAGGAGTTATGTTTAAATAACTGTCAGATCGAATGTGACAGTATACTGTCATAGTGAGTAAAACCTATTTTTTGTATTTGTAAACTTTACCAAAATACCTGATTCTGGTAAAACCCACATCGATACAATATTACAAGAATTTTTAGACATAAAGCATGTTTGGTTTTGGAGTCATGTTTATATAACTTTCATATTTAGTATGAAAGTTATACCATCATATTGAGTAAAAAACAAAAAATAATTTGTATCTTTACAAACCTTAAAAATATTTTTTTCCAGTAAAATTCACAAATATACCTCAAATATATATATAATCATTTTGCATTTGTGTTTTAGGAGTTATGTTTAATTAACTGTCATATTGAGTGTGGCGGTTATACTGTCACTATGAGTAAAACCTAATTTTTGTTTTTGTAAACCTTACCAAAATACCTGATTCTGATAAAACTCACATGTATTCAATATTACAGGCATTTTTAAATGGATTGCATGTTTGGTTTTTGAGTTAGGTTTTGGAGTTATGTTTCTATAACTTTTTTATTTAGTTTGACAGTATACCGTCATATTGAGTAAAAAAACTTGTGTCTTTGTAAACCTTACAAAAGATCATTACTCTAGTAAAACTAACAAAGATACATTTCTCCAGGTTTAATAGCCATTTTCATGTGTCGTTTATGACTTATGTTTAAATAACTGTCATATTGAGTGTGGCACTTATAATGTCACTATCAGTAAAACCTATTTTTTTTATTTGTCAACCTTACCAAAATACCTCATTTTGGTAAAACTCACATATATTTAATACTACAGACATTTTTAGACAGATTGCAAGTTTGGTTTTGAGTCATGTTTATATATTTTCTGCATGTAGTATGACAGTTATACTGTCATATTGAGTAAAAAAAACTAACGTGTGTCTTTACAAACCTTACAAATTATTTTTCCTAGTAAAACTCACAAAGATACATTTCTCCAGGCATTATTAGCCATTTTGCATGTGTGTTTTAGGAGTTATGTTTACATAACTGTCAGATTGAATGTGACAGTATACTGTCATAGTGAGTAAAACCTAATTTTTGTATTTGTAAACCTTACCAAAATACCTGATTCTGGTAAAACTCACATAGATACAATATTACAGGTATTTTTAGACAAAATTCATGTTTGTTTTTGGAGTTATGTTTATATAACTTTCATATTTAGTATGACGGTTAAACCATCATATTGAGTAAAAAAAACTACCTTGTGTCTTTATAAACCTTAGAAATTATTTTTTTTCCTGTAAAACTCACAAAGATACATTTCTCCAGGCATTATTAGCCATTTATCATGTTTGGTTTAGTAGCTTTGTTTAAATACCTGTCATGTTAAATGTGGCAGTTATATTGTCATTATGAGTAAAAACTATTTTTTGTATTTGTAAACCTTACCAAAATACCTGATTCTGGTAAAACTCACATATATACAATATTACAGGAATTTTTAGAAATAAAACATGTTTGGTTTTGGAGTTATGTTTATATAACTTTCATATTCAGTATGACAGTTATACCATCATATTGAGTAAAAAAAAAACTAATTTGTGTCTTTACAAACCTACAAAAAAAAAAATTTCATTAAAATTCACAAAGATACATTTTTCCAGGCATTATTAGTCATTTTGCATTTGTTTTTTAAGAGTTATGTTTAAAAAACTGTCATATTGAGTGTGGCAGTTATACTGTCATTATGAGTAAAACCTAAATTTTGTATTTGTAAACCTTACCAAAATACCTGATTTTGGTAAAACTCACATAGATTCAATATTACAGGCATTTGTAGACGGATTGCAAGTTTGGTTTTAGAGTTATGTGTATATAACTTTCATATTTAGTATGACAGTTATACTGTCAAATTGAGTAAAAAAATAACAAACTCGTAATTTTAAAAACCTCACAAAATATTTTTTTCCAATAAAATTCAGATAGATACATTTTTCTCGGCATTATTAGTCATTTTGCATGTGTGGTTTAGGAGTTATTTTTAAATAGCTGTCAGATTGAATGTGACAGTATACTGTCATAGTGAGTAAAACCAATATTTTGTATTTGAAAAACTTACAAAAACAACTGATTCTAGTAAAACTCACATTGATACAATATTACAGGCATTTTTAGACATAATGCATGTTTGGTTTTGGAGTTATGTTTATGTATTTTTTACATTTAGTATTACAGTTATACTGTCATATTGAGTAAAAAAAACTAACTTGTGTCTTTATAAACCTTAAAAAAAATGTTTTTCCTGTAAAACTCACAAAGATACATTTCTCCAGGCATTATTAGCCATTAACCATGTTTGGTTTAGAGTTATGTTTAAATAACTGTCATATTGAGTGTGGCAGATATACTGTCATTATGAGTAAAACCTAATTTTGGTATTTGTAAAATTACCAAAATAACTGATTCTGATAAAACTCACATGGATAAAATATTACAGAATTGTTTAGACATAAAGCATGTTTCCATCATATTGTGTAAAAAAAAACTAACTTGTGTCTATACAAACCTTACAAAATATTTTTTTTCCAGTAAAACTCACAAAAATACATTTCTCCAGTTATTATTAGCCATTTTGCATCTGTGGTTTAGAATTTGTGTTTAAATAACAGTCAGATTGAATGTGACAGTATACTGTCATAGTGAGTAAAACCTAATTTTTGTATATGTAAACCTTAACAAAATACCTGATTCTAGTAAAACTCACATAGATACAATATTACAGGCATTTTTAGACATGATGCATGTTTGGTTTTGGAGTTATGTTTATATACATTTTTCCAGGCATTATTAGCTATTTATCATGTTTGGTTTAGGAGTTATGTTTAAATAACTGTCATATCAAATAATGCAGTTATACTATCATTATGAGTAAAACCCAAGTTCTGTATTTGTAAACCTTACCAAAATACCTGATTCTGGTAAAACTCATATAGATTCAATATTACAGGCAGTTTAAGACGGATTGCAAGTTTGGTTTAGGAGTTTGGTTTTGGAATGATGTTTATATTACTTTTATATTTAGTTTGACAGTTATACCATCATATTGAGTAAAAAAAACAAACACTTTTGTCTTTACAAACCTTACAAAATATTTTTTTCTAGTAAAACTGACAAAGATACATTTTTCCAGGCATTATTAGCATTAGCATGTTTGGTTTAGGAGTTATGTTTAAATAACTGTTATTTTGAATATGGCAGTTATACTGTCATTATGAGTAAAACCCAATTTTAGTATTTGTAAACCTTACCAAAATACCTGATTCTGGTAAAACTCACATAGATTCAATATTACAGGCATTTTTAGATGTATTGCAAGTTTGGTTTTGGAGTTATGTTTATTTAACTTTCATATTTAGTTTGACAGTTCTACTGTCATATTAAGTAAAAAAACTAACTTGTGTCTTTACAAAACTTATATATATATATTTTTTTCCAGGAAAACTCACAAAGATACATTTCTCCAGGCAGTATTAGCCATTTTGTATTAGTGGTTTAGGAGTTACAAAATGTTTAAATAACTGTCAGATTGAATGCGGCAGATATACTGTCAATATGAGTAAAACCTAATTTTGGTATTTGTAAAATTACCAAAATAACTGATTCTGATAAAACTCACATGGATAAAATATTACAGAATTTTTTAGACATAAAGCATGTTTCCATCATATTGAGTAAAAAAAACTAACTTGTGTCTATAGAAACCTTACAAAAAAATTTTTTTCCAGTAAAACTCACAAAAATACATTTCTCCAGTTATTATTAGCCATTTTGCATCTGTGTTTTAGAATTTGTGTTTAAATAACAGTCAGATTGAATGTGACAGTATACTGTCATAGTGAGTAAAACCAAATTTTTGTATTTGTAAACCTTAACAAAATACCTGATTCTAGTAAAACTCACATAGATACAATATTACAGGCATTTTTAGACATGATGCATATTTGGTTTTGGAGTTATGTTTATATACATTTTTCCAGGCATTACTAGCTATTTATCATGTTTGGTTTAGGAGTTATGTTTAAATAACTGTCATATCAAATAATGCAGTTATACTATCATTATGAGTAAAACCCAAGTTTTGTATTTGTAAACCTTACCAAAATACCTGATTCTGGTAAAACTCATATAGATTCAATATTACAGGCAGTTTAAGACGGATTGCAAGTTTGGTTTAGGAGTTTGGTTTTGGAATTATGTTTATATTACTTTTATATTTAGTTTGACAGTTATACCATCATATTCAGTAAAAAAAACAAAACTTTTGTCTTTACAAACCTTACAAAATATTTTTTTCTAGTAAAACTCACAAAGATACATTTCTCCAGGCATTATTAGCCATTTAGCATGTTTGGTTTAGGAGTTATGTTTAAATAACTGTTATTTTGAATATGGCAGTTATACTGTCATTATGAGTAAAACCCATTTTTTGTATTTGTAAACCTTACCAAAATACCTGATTCTGGTAAAACTCACATAGATTCAATATTACAGGCATTTTTAGACGTATTGCAAGTTTGGTTTTGGAGTTATGTTTATTTAACTTTCATATTTATTATGACAGTTTTACTGTCATATTAAGTAAAAAAAAACTAACTTGTGTCTTTACAAACCTTATACATTTTTATTTTTTTTCCAGGATAACTCACAAAGATACATTTCTCCAGGCATTATTAGCCATTTTGTATGTGTGGTTTAGGAGTTTTGTTTACATAACTGTCAGATTGAATGTGACAGTATACTGTCATAGTGAGTAAAACCTAATTTTTGTATTTGTAAGCCTTACCAAAATACCTGATTGTGGTAAAACTCACATAGATACAATATTACAGGTATTTTTAGACAAAATTCATGTTTGTTTTTGGAGTTATGTTTCTATAACTTTCATATTTAGTATGACAGTTATACCGTCTTATTGAGTAAAAAAAAATAACGTGTGTCTTTATAAACCTTACAATTTTTTTTCCCCAGTAAAACTCACAAAGATACATTTCTCCAGGCATAAGTAGTCATTTATCATGTTTGGTTTAGTAATTATGTTTAAATACCTGTCATGTTAAATGTGGCAGTTATATTGTCATTATGAGTAAAACCTATTTTTTGTATTTGTAAACCTTACCAAAATACCTGATTCTAGTAAAACTCACATAGATACAATATTACAGGAATTTTTAGAAATAAAACATGTTTGGTTTTGGAGTTATGTTTATATAACTTTCATATTTAGTATGACAGTTATACCATCATATTGAGTAAAAAAAACTAATTTGTGTCTTTACAAACCTTACAAAATTTTTGTTTTTCATTAAAATTCACAAAGATACATTTTTCCAGGCATTATTAGTCATTTTGCATTTGTTTTTTAGGAGTTATGTTTAAAAAAAACTGTCATATTGAGTGTGGCAGTTATACTGTCACTATGAGTAAAACCTAAATTTTGTATTCGTAAACCTTACCAAAATACCTGATGCTGATAAAACTCACATATATTCAATATTACAGGCATTTTTAGACGGATTGCATATTTGGTTTTGGAATTTTGTTTATATACCTTTCATATATAGTATGACAGCTATACTGTTAAATTGTGTAAAAAAAACAACTAACTTGTGTCTTTACAAACCTTACAAAATATGTTTTCCAGTGAAACTCACAAAGATACATTCCTCAAGGCATTATTAGCCATTTTGTCAGATTAAATGTGACAGTATACTGTCATTATGAATAAAACTAATATTTTATAATTGTAAACCTTACATACATACTTACTCACATAGATACAATACTAAAGGCATTTTTAGACATAATGCATGTTTGGTTTTGGAGTCATTTTGCATTTGTGTTTTAGGACTTATGTTTAATTAACTGTCATATTGAGTGTGGCAGTTATACTGTCACTATGAGTAAAACCTAATTTTTGTTTTTGTAAACCTTACCAAAATACCTGATTCTGATCAAACTCACATGTATTCAATATTACAGGCATTTTTAGACGGATTGCATATTTGGTTTTGGAGTTGTGTTTATATAACTTTCATATATAGTATGACAGTTATACTGTTAAATTGTGTGAAAAAATCCAACTAAATCGTATCTTTACAAACCTTACAAAATATTTTTTCCAGTAAAATTCACAAATATACATTCCTCAAGGCATTACTAGCCATTTTGTCAGATTAAATGTGACAGTATACTGTCATTATGAGTAAAACTAATATTTTGTATTTGTAAACCTTACAAAAACAACTGATTCTAGTAAAATTCACATGGATGCAAAATTATAGGCATTTTTAGACATCATGCATGTTTGGTGGCAGTCAATGTGGCAGTTATACTGTCATTATGAGTAAAACCTATTTTTTGTATATTTCAACATTACCAAAATACCTGATTCTGGTAAAACTCACATAGATACAATACTAAAGGCATTTTTAGACATAATGCATGTTTGGTTTTGGAGTTATGTTTGTATACATTTCTCCAGGCATTAATAGCCATTTAGCATGTTTGGTTCAGGAGTTATGTTTAAATAACTGTTATTTTGAATATGGCAGTTATACTGTCACTATGAAAAAAAACTAAATTTTGTATTTATAAACCTTACCAAAATACCTGATTCTGGTAAAACTCACATAGATACAATAATACAGGCATTTTTAGACATAATGCATGTTTGGTTTAGGAGTTATGTTTAAATAACTGTCATATCAATTAATGCAGTTATACTGTCATTATGAGTAAAACCCAAGTTTTGTATTTGTAAACCTTACCAAAATACCTTATTTTGGTAAAACTCATATAGATTCAATATTACAGGCAGTTTAAGACGGATTGCAAGTTTGGTTTAGGAGTTTGGTTTTGGATTTATGTTTATATTACTTTTATATTTAGTTTGACAGTTATACCATCATATTGAGTAAAAAAAAAAAAGTTTTTCTTTACAAACCTTACAAAATATTTTGTTTCTAGTAAAATTCACAAAGATACATTTTTCCAGGCATTATTAGCCATTTTGTAATTGTGGTTTAGGAGTTACAGTATGTTTAAATAACTGTCAGATTGAATGTGACAGTATACTGTCACAGTGAGTAAAACCTAATTTTTGTATTTGTAAACCTTACCAAAAATACCTGATTCTGGTAAAAATCACATAGATACAATATTGCAGGCATTTTTAGACATAATGCATATTTGGTTTTGGAGTTATGTTTATACAACTTTTATATTTAGTATGACAGTTATACCATCATATTGAGTAAAAAAAACAACAACTTGTGTCTTTATAAACCTTACAAAAAAAAATTTCCCAGTAAAACTCACAAAGATACATTTCTCCAGGCATAATTAGCCATTTATCATGTTTGGTTTAGGAGTTATGTTTAAACAACTGTCATATTGAGTGTGGCAGTTATACTGTCATTATGAGTAAAACCTATTTTTTGTATTTGTAAACCTTACCAAAATACCTGATTCTGGTAAAACTCACATAGATACAATATTACAGGAATTTTTAGAAATAAAACATGTTTGGTTTTGGAGTTATGTTTATATAACTTTCATATTTAGTATGACAGTTATACCATCATATTGAGTAAAAAAAAACTAATTTGTGTCTTTACAAACCTTACAAATTTTTTTTTTTTCATTAAAATTCACAAAGATACATTTTTCCAGGCATTATTAGTCATTTTGCATTTGTTTTTTAGGAGTTATGTTTAAAAAAACTGTCATATTGAGTGTGGCAGTTATACTGTCACTATGAGTAAAACCTAATTTTTGTATTCGTAAACCTTACCAAAATACCTGATTCTGATAAAACTCACATATATTCAATATTACAGGCATTTTGAGACGGATTGCATATTTGGTTTTGGAATTTTGTTTATATAACTTTCATATATAGTATGACAGCTATACTGTTAAATTGTGTAAAAAAAAACAACTAACTTGTGTCTTTACAAACCTTACAAAATATGTTTTCCAGTGAACCTCACAAAGATACATTCCTCAAGGCATTATTAGCCATTTTGTCAGATTAAATGTGACAGTATACTGTCAATATGAATAAAACTAATATTTTGTATTTGTAAACCTTACATACATACTTACTCACATAGATACAATACTAAAGGCATTTTTAGACATAATGAATGTTTGGTTTTGGAGTCATTTTGCATTTGTGTTTTAGGAGTTATGTTTAATTAACTGTCATATTGAGTGTGGCAGTTATACTGTCACTATGAGTAAAACCTAATTTTTGTTTTTGTAAACCTTACCAAAATACCTGATTCTGATCAAACTCACATGTATTCAATATTACAGGCATTTTTAGACGGATTGCATATTTGGTTTTGGAGTTGTGTTTATATAACTTTCATATATAGTATGACAGCTATACTGTTAAATTGTGTGAAAAAACCCAACTAAATCGTATCTTTACAAACCTTACAAAATATTTTTTTCCAGTAAAATTCACAAATATACATTCCTCAAGGCATTATTAGCCATTTTGTCAGATTAAATGTGACAGTATACTGTCATTATGAGTAAAACTAATATTTTGTATTTGTAAACCTTACAAAAACAACTGATTCTAGTAAAACTCACATGGATAAAAAATTATAGGCATTTTTAGACATCATGCATGTTTGGTGGCAGTCAATGTGGCAGTTATACTGTCATTATGAGTAAAACCTAATTTTTTTTATTTTTTATTTTTTTTTTTTAATTTTATTTTATTATTATTATTTTTTTATGTCCTGTCCAGCTTCTCAGGCAAATCATATAGTTGATGTAGATGCCCATGTCGGCTGTTCAGATTTACTTTACAAAAGAGAAGTGTATGATACTTCTCTTGTTGCCTTATTTGTATTTGACTTTATTAAATGTATTTATATTATCATTTAGTGCAGCCGGGCCGGAGCAGGAGGGGATAGAAAGAGAAAAAAAAAGAAGACAGAGGGGGAAATTGTGGGGACAAGAGGGGGATTAGACAGAGAGACAAAAACAACAACAGCAAACAACAACAACAACAACAATAGAGCAACATCAGCAAATATGACATGTACAAATATGATGGTAAAAGTAATAGCAAATAAGCAGTTAGCGAAAAATAAAAAATAATACAGAAATGACAATGAGCATTATTACACTACAAATGGATCAATACAAATACCAATAGAAATAGCGCTATTGATATTGAACAATACCAATAATTTACCTTTATTATCAACAATACAGTTGTTTAAATGCAACAATACATATACGTAATGATAACTTGAGATACGAAAGAATGCAGAAAAATGGAGGGGGAGAAAGAGAAGCAACCTACATTAACCTTGTAGATTGTTATAGTCACAATAGGTTAAGCTTTGTCAGTGTGCCATGTGTTACACCCAGTTTACCCTAGGGCAACAACGTTAATATATGTTTGATGAAACGTGATTATGTGCATGAGTGTAAGTATGCATATGTACTTGTATATGTACAGAATGTGTATATGTGTTTGTACAATGAATGTATATGTACAGAATGTGTATATGTGTTTGTACAGTGAATGTATATGTACAGTATGTGTATGTGTATGTTTGTATATTGAATGTGCGTGTGGATGTACGAACATTAGGTAGGTAAATATGTACTGTATTTGTGTATGTATGTGGGAGCGTAGGTACCTATGTACGTATGTGAGCATATGTGAATTTGCATGTACAATACATTCGACTCCCAGAGTGCGTGGGAGCCAGAGCACGGCCCCATCACCCCCGAGAGCCCAACCCACAAACAGGAGGCGTGGTGCCCAGGGAACCAGGGACCACCACCCCCACGCAGCCAAGCCGGCCAGCGACAGGAACCCCAGAGCCCGACCCACCGTACCGCCCACAAGGGCCAGCAGCAGGCCGCAGACAGACGCACCCGGCAGAGGACAGGGCACGAGAAAAGCAGGGGACAGCCAGACCCCAAGCCAGCGAGAGACCACACCCCACACGGGCAGAAAGGCGAGACGCCCCGCCCGAGGGACCCAGAGACTCCCCGCAACCGGACGGGAAGACCGCCCCCGCCCCACCGGCAACCGGGCCCCCACGAGCCCACCCCCCACCCCCGGAGAGCGCGGCGAGGCCAGCCCCCGGCCACCCCACCCAAACCGGCCGCCGCAGGACCACCCAGGCACAGGGCCACGGGAACCACCCACCCCACCCGCAGGGACCCCAACGATGGAGATGGAACAACCAGCAACCGCCCCGCCGAGCCCCCCCCCCCGAGGGAGGGGAAAAATTAAAAAATAATATTAATAAAATATATTAAAAAATAAATAAATAAATAAATAAATTGAAACCTAATTTTTGTATATTTCAACATTACCAAAATACCTGATTCTGGTAAAACTCACATAGATACAATACTAAAGGCATTTTTAGACATAATGCATGTTTGGTTTTGGAGTTATGTTTGTATACATTTCTCCAGGCATTAATAGCCATTTAGCATGTTTGGTTCAGGAGTTATGTTTAAATAACTGTTATTTTGAATATGGCAGTTATACTGTCACTATGAAAAAAACCTAAATTTTGTATTTATAAACCTTACCAAAATACCTGATTCTGGAAAAACTCACATAGATACAATATTACAGGCATTTTTAGACATAATGCATGTTTGGTTTTGGAGTTATGTTTATATACATTTTTCCAGGCATTATTAGCCATTTATCATGTTTGGTTTAGGAGTTATGTTTAAATAACTGTCATATCAAATAATGCAGTTATACTGTCATTATGAGTAAAACCCAAGTTTTGTATTTGTAAACCTTACCAAAATACCTTATTCTGTTAAAACTCATATAGATTCAATATTACAGGCAGTTTAAGACGGATTGCAAGTTTGGTTTAGGAGTTTGGTTTTGGAATTATGTTTATATTACTTTTATATTTAGTTTGACAGTTATACCATCATATTGAATTAAAAAAAAAAAACGTTTTTCTTTACAAACCTTACAAAATATTTTTTTTCTAGTAAAATTCACAAAGATACATTTTTCCAGGCATTATTAGCCATTTTGTAATTGTGGTTTAGGAGTTACAGTATGTTTAAATAACTGTCAGATTGAATGTGACAGTATACTGTCATAGTGAGTAAAACCTAATTTTTGTATTTGTAAACCTTACCAAAAATACCTGATTCTGGTAAAAATCACATAGATACAATATTGCAGGCATTTTTAGACATAATGCATATTATTATGTTTATACAACTTTTATATTTAGTATGACAGTTATACCATCATATTGAGTAAAAAAAAAAAAAAAACTTGTGTCTTTATAAACCTTACAAAAAAAAATTCCCAGTAAAACTCACAAAGATACATTTCTCCAGGCATAATTAGCCATTTATCATGTTTGGTTTAGGAGTTATGTTTAAACAACTGTCATATTGAGTGTGGCAGTTATACTGTCATTATGAGTAAAACCTATTTTTTGTATTTCTAAACCTTACCAAAATACCTGATTCTGGTTAAACCCACATTGATACAATATTACAGGAATTTTTAGACATAAAGCATGTTTGGTTTTGGAGTTATGTTTATATAACTTTCATATTTAGTATGAAAGTTATACCATCATATTGAGTAAAAAACAAAAAATAATTTGTATATTTACAAACCTTACAAAATATTGTTTTCCAGTAAAATTCACAAATATACCTTTCTCTAGGCATTATTAGTCATTTTGCATTTGTGTTTTAGGAGTTATGTTTAATTTACTGTCATATTGAGTGTGGCAGTTATACTGTCAATATGAGTAAAACCTAATTTTTGTTTTTGTAAACCTTACCAAAATACCTGATTCTGATAAAACTCACATATATTCAATATTACAGGCATTTTTAGACGGATTGCATATTTGGTTTTGGAGTTGTGTTTATATAACTTTCATATATAGTATGACAGCTATACTGTTAAATTGTGTAAAAAAAACAACTAACTCGTGTCTTTACCAAAATACCTGATTCAGGTAAAACTCATATAGATTCAATATTAAAGACAGTTTAAGACGGATTGCAAGTTTGGTTTAGGAGTTTGTTTTTGGAATTATGTTTATATTAATTTTATATTTAGTTTGACAGTTATACCATCATATTTAGTAAAAAAAAATAACTTTTGTCTTTACAAACCTTACAAAATAGTTTTTTCTAGTAAAATTCACAAAGATACATTTCTCCAGGCATTATTAGCCATTTAGCATGTTTGGTTTAGGAGTTGTGTTTAAATAACTGTTATTTTGAATACGGCAGTTATACTGTCATTATGAGTAAAACCCAATTTTTGTATTTGTAAACCTTACCTCAATACCTGATTCTGGTAAAACTCACATAGATTCAATATTACAGGCATTTTTAGACGTATTGCAAGTTTGGTTTTGGAGTTATGTTTATTTAACTTTAATATTTAGTAAGACAGTTATACTGTCATATTAAGTAAAAAAAACTAACTTGTGTCTTTACAAACCTTATAAAAAAAAACTTTTTCCAGGAAAACTCACAAAGATACATTTCTCCAGGCATTATTAGCCATTTTGTATGTGTGGTTTAGGAGTTATGTTTAAATAACTGTCAGATTGAATGTAGTAGTATACTGTCATTATGAGTAAAACCTAATTTTTGTATTTGTAAACCTTACCAAAAATACCTGATTCTGGTAAAAATCACATAGATACAATATTGCAGGCATTTTTAGACATAATGCATGTTTGGTTTTGGAGTTATGTTTAAACAACTTTCATATTTAGTATGACAGTTATACAATTATATTGAGTAAAAAAAAATATCTTTTTGTCTTTATAAACCTTACTTCTTTTTTTTCTCCAGAAAACTCACAAAGATACATTTCTCCAGGTATAATTAGCCATTTATCATGGTTGGTTTAGGAGTTATGTTTAAATAACTGTCATATTGAGTGTGGCAGTTATACTGTCATTATGAGTAAAACCTATTTTTTGCACCACATCTATACAATATTACAGGAATTTTTAGACATAAAGCATGTTTGGTTTTGGAGTTATGTTTATATAACTTTCATATTTAGTATGAAAGTTATACCATCATATTGAGTAAAAAAACAAACTAATTTGTATCTTTACAAACCTTACAAAATATTGTTTTCCAGTAAAATTCACAAATATACCTTTCCTAGGCATTATTAGTCATTTTGCATTTGTGTTTTAGGAGTTATGTTTAAATAACTGTCATATTGAGTGTGGCAGTTATACTGTCACTATGAGTAAAACCTAATTTTTGTTTTTGTAAACCTTACCAAAATACCTGATTCTGATAAAATTCGCATATTGCATATTTGGTTTTGGAGTTGTGTTTATATAACTTTCATATATCGTATGACAGCTATACTGTAAAATTGTGTAAAAAAAAAAAAAAAAACTAACTCGTGTCTTTACAAACATTACAAAATATTTTTTCCAGTAAAAATCACAAAGATACATTCCTCAAGGCATTATTAGCCATTTTGTCAGATTAAATGTGACAGTATACTGTCATAATGAGTAAAACTAATATGTTGTATTTGTAAACCTTACAAAAACAACTGATTCTAGTAAAACTCACATGTATACAAAATTACAGGCATTTTTAGACATAATGCATGTTTGGTTTTGGAGTTATGTTTATGTATCTTTTACATTTATTATGACAGTTATACAAACATATTGAATAAAAAAGCTTAACTTGTGTCTTTACAAACCTTACAAAATATTTTTATTTTCCAGTTAAACTCACAAAGATACCTTTCTCCAGGCAGTATTAGCCATTCAGCATGTTTAAATTAGGAGTTATGTTTAAATAACTGTAATTTTGAACGTGGCAGTTATACTGTCATTATGAGTAAAACCTACTTTTTTATTTGTAAACCTTACCAAAATACCTGATTCTGGTCAAACTCACATAGATTTAATATTACAGGCATTTTTAGACATAATGCATGTTTGGTTTTGGCGTTATGTTTATATAACTGTCATTTTGAATGTGGCAGTTATACTGTCATTATGAGTAAAAAAAACTAACTTTTGTCTTTACAAACCTTACAAAATATTTTTTTTTCCAGTTAAACTCACAAAGATACATTTCCCCAGGCATTATTAGCCATTTAACATGTTTGGTTTAGGAGTTATGTTTAAATAACTGTCATATTGAATGTGGCAGTTATACTGTCATTATGAGTAAAACCTATTTTTTGTATTTGTAAACCTTACCAAAAAACCTGTATCTGGTAAAACCCACATCGATACAATTTTACAGGAATTTTTAGACATGTATGTTTGGTTTTGGAGTTATGTTTATATAACTTTCATATTTAGTATGACAGTTATACCATCATATTGAGTAATAAAACACTAATTTGTATCTTTACAAACCTTACAAAATATTTTTTTCCAGTAAAATTCACAAATATACATTTCTCTAGGCATTATTAGTCATTTTGCATTTGTGTTTTAGGAGTTATGGTTAAATAACTGTCATACTGAGTGTGGCAGTTATACTGTCACTATGAGTAAAACTAAATTTTTTGATTTGTAGACCTTACCAAAATACCTGATTCTGATAAAACTTACATATAATAAATATTACAGACATTTTTAGACGGATTGCATGTTTGGTTTTGGAGTTATGTTTATAAAACTTTCATATATAGTATGACAGCTATACTGTAAAATTAAGTAAAAAAAACTAACGTGTGTCTTTACAAACCTTACAAAATATTTGTTCCAGTAAAATTCACAAAGATACATTCCTCTAGGCATTATTAGCCATTTTGTCAGATTGATTGTGACAGTATACTCTCATTATGAGAAAAACTAATATTTTGTATTTGTAAACCTTACAAAAACAACTGATTCTAGTAAAACTCACGTAGATACAAAATTATAGGAATTTTTTAGACATAATGCATGTTTGGTTTTGGAGTAATGTTTAAATAGTCGTCATATTGAATGTGGCAGTATACTGTCATTATGAGTAAAACCTAATGTTTGTATTTGTCAACCTTACCAAAATACCTGATTCTGGTAAAACTCAAAAAGATACAGTATTACAGGCATTTTTAGACAAAATGCATTTAGGTTTTGGAGTTATGTTTATATAACTTTCATATTTAGTATGACAGTTATATCATCATATTAAATAAAACAAATAACTTGTGTCTTTATAAACCTTACACATTATTTTTTTCCCAGTAAAACTCACAAACTTACATTTCTCCAGGCATTATTAGTCATTTATCATGTTTGGTTTAGGAGTCATTTTTAAATAACTGTCATATCAAAAGTTGCAGTTATACTGTCATTATGAGTAAAACCCAAGTTTTGTATTTGTAAACCTTACCAAAATACCTGATTCTGTCAAAACTCACATAGATTAAATATTACAGGCAGTTTAAGACAGACTGCAAGTTTGGTTTAGGAGTTTGGATTTGGAATTATGTTTATCTAACTTTCATATATAGTATGACAGTTATACCATCATATTGAGTAAATAAACAACTAACTTTTGTCTTTACAAACCTTACAAAAAAAAATTTTTCTAGTAAAACTCACAAAGATTCATTTCTCCAGGCATTATTAGCCATTTAGCATATTTGGTTTAGGAGCTATGTTTAAATAACTGTTATTTTGAATATGGCAGTTATACTGTCATTAAGAGTAAAACCCAATTTTTGTATTTGTAAACTTTACCAAAATAACTGATTCTGGTAAAACTCACATATATTCAATATTACAGGCATTTTTAGACGGATTGCAAGTTTGGTTTTGGTGTTATGTTTATTCAACTTTCATATTTAGTATGACAGTTATACTGTCATATTGAGTAAAAAAAAAGCTAACTTGTGTCTTTACAAACCTTACAAACTATTTTTTTCCTGTAAAACTTACAAAGATACATTTCTCCAGGCATTATTTGACATTTTACTTGCATGATTTAGGAGTTATGTTTAAAAAACAGTCAGATTGAATGTGACAGTATACTTCCATAGTAGTTTTTTACTCAATATGCCAGTAATGTTCTTAAAATCCTGAGATAATGCAAAAAAAGCAATAAAAATGTTTTTCAACATAATTCCTACACCAAACATGTCTAATAATGCTTGAAGACATGTATCTTTGTTAGTTTTACTAGAAAATGTATCTTTTGTAAGTTTTACAAAGACTCAAGCTAGTTTTTTTTAATACAATATGACAGTATAACTGTCATACCAAATATGAAAGTTATATAAACATAACTCCAAAACGGAACATGTATTATGTCTAAAAATGCCTAAATATTGTATCTATGTGAGTTTTACAAGAATCAGTTAATTTGGTAAGGTGTACAATTACATAAATTAGGGGTTTACTCATAATGACAGTTAACTGCTACATTCAATTTGACTGTTATTTAAACATAACTCCCTAACCACACATGCAAAATAGGTTATTAAAGCCTAAAACAATGCATGCTTGTGAGTGTTACTCGAAACATATGCTATTTTAAGGTTTGCAAACACAAAAAGTAGTTTTTTACTCATTATGACAGTAATGTTCTTAAAATCCTGAGATAGTGCGAAATAAGCAATAAAAATGTTTTTCAACAATATTCCTACACCAAACATGCAACATGTCTAATAATGCCTGAAGACATGTATCTTTTTTAGTTTTACTAGAAAAATTATCTTTTGTAAGTTTTGCAAAGAGGCAAATAAGTTTTTTTAATTCAATATGACAGTATAACTGTCATACCAAATATGAAAGTTATATAACCATAACTCCAAAACTGAACATGCATTGTGTCTAAAATTGCCTGTAATATTGTATCTATGTGAGTTTCACCAGAATCAGTTAATTTGGTAAGGTGTACAATTATATAAATTAAGGGTTTACTCATAATGACAGATATCTGCTACATTCAATTTGACAGTTATTTAAACATAACTTCTAACCACACATGCAAAATAGGCTAATAAAGCCTAAAACAATGCATCCTTGTAAGTTTTACTCGAAACATTTGCTATTTTAAGGCTTGCAAACACAAAAAGTAGTTTTTTACTCATTATGACAGTAATGTTCTTAAAATCCTGAGATAATGCGAAATAAGCAATAAAAATGTTTTTCAACTTAATTCCTACACCAAACATGCAACATGTCTAATAATGCCTGAAGACATGAATCTTTGTTAGTTTTACTAGAAAATTATCTTTTGTAAGTTTTGCAAAAAGGCAAGTTAGTTTTTTTAATTCAATATGACAGTATAACTGTCAAACCAAATATGAAATATATATAAACATAACTCCAAAATTGAACATGCATTAATGTCTAAAAATGCCTAAAATATTGTATCTATGTGAGTTTCACAAGAATCTGGTAATTTGGTAAGGTTTACAAATACAAAAATTGTTTTTTTTTCATAATGACTGTTTAACTGCTACATTCAATTTGACTGTTATTTAAACATAACTCCCTAACCACACATGCAAAATAGGTTAATTAAGCCTAAAACAATGCATCCATGTGAGTTTTTCTCGAAACATATGCTATTTTAAGGCTTGCAAACACAAAAAGTAGTTTTTTACTCATTATGACAGTAATGTTCTTAAAATAATGAGATAATGCGAAATAAGCAATAAAAATGTTTTTCAACATGATTCCTACACCAAACATGCAAGCTGTCTAATAATGCGTGAAGATATGTATCTTTGTTAGTTTTACTAGAAAAATTATCTTTTGTAAGTTTTGCAAAGAGGCAAGTTAAGTTTTTTTAATTCAATATGAAAGTATAACTGTCATACCAAATATGAAAGTTATATAAACATAACTCCAAAACTAAACATGCATTTTGTCTAAAAATGCCTAAAATATTGAATCTATTTGAGTTTTACAAGAATCAGGTAATTTGGTAAGGTGTACAATTACAAAAATTAGGGGTTTACTCATAATGACAGATAACTGCTACATTCAATTTGACAGTTATTTAAACATAACTCCCTAACCACACATGCAAAATAGGTTATTAAAGCCTAAAACAATGCATGCTTGTGAGTGTTACTCGAAACATATGCTATTTTAAGGTTTGCAAACACAAAAAGTAGTTTTTTACTCATTATGACAGTAATGTTCTTAAAATCCTGAGATAGTGCGAAATAAGCAATAAAAATGTTTTTCAACAATATTCCTACACCAAACATGCAACATGTCTAATAATGCCTGAAGACATGTATCTTTTTTAGTTTTACTAGAAAAATTATCTTTTGTAAGTTTTGCAAAGAGGCAAATAAGTTTTTTTAATTCAATATGACAGTATAACTGTCATACCAAATATGAAAGTTATATAACCATAACTCCAAAACTGAACATGCATTGTGTCTAAAATTGCCTGTAATATTGTATCTATGTGAGTTTCACCAGAATCAGTTAATTTGGTAAGGTGTACAATTATATAAATTAAGGGTTTACTCATAATGACAGATATCTGCTACATTCAATTTGACAGTTATTTAAACATAACTTCTAACCACACATGCAAAATAGGCTAATAAAGCCTAAAACAATGCATCCTTGTAAGTTTTACTCGAAACATTTGCTATTTTAAGGCTTGCAAACACAAAAAGTAGTTTTTTACTCATTATGACAGTAATGTTCTTAAAATCCTGAGATAATGCGAAATAAGCAATAAAAATGTTTTTCAACTTAATTCCTACACCAAACATGCAACATGTCTAATAATGCCTGAAGACATGAATCTTTGTTAGTTTTACTAGAAAAATTATCTTTTGTAAGTTTTGCAAAAAGGCAAGTTAGTTTTTTTAATTCAATATGACAGTATAACTGTCAAACCAAATATGAAATATATATAAACATAACTCCAAAATTGAACATGCATTAATGTCTAAAAATGCCTAAAATATTGTATCTATGTGAGTTTCACAAGAATCTGGTAATTTGGTAAGGTTTACAAATACAAAAATTGTTTTTTTTTCATAATGACTGTTTAACTGCTACATTCAATTTGACTGTTATTTAAACATAACTCCCTAACCACACATGCAAAATAGGTTAATTAAGCCTAAAACAATGCATCCATGTGAGTTTTTCTCGAAACATATGCTATTTTAAGGCTTGCAAACACAAAAAGTAGTTTTTTACTCATTATGACAGTAATGTTCTTAAAATAATGAGATAATGCGAAATAAGCAATAAAAATGTTTTTCAACATGATTCCTACACCAAACATGCAAGCTGTCTAATAATGCGTGAAGATATGTATCTTTGTTAGTTTTACTAGAAAAATTATCTTTTGTAAGTTTTGCAAAGAGGCAAGTTAAGTTTTTTTAATTCAATATGAAAGTATAACTGTCATACCAAATATGAAAGTTATATAAACATAACTCCAAAACTAAACATGCATTTTGTCTAAAAATGCCTAAAATATTGAATCTATGTGAGTTTTACTACAATCAGGTATTTTGGTAAGGTTTCCTAAGGTGGTGATCGGTAGAAAGCTCCGCCCCTCTCTTCACCCGAGTGTCCAAAACATGAGGCCGCAAATCCGATGACACAACTACAAAGTCGATCATGGAACTGCGGCCTAGGGTGTCCTGGTGCCAAGTGCACATATGGACACCCTTATGTTTGAACATGGTGTTCGTTATGGACAATCTGTGACGGGCACAAAAGTCCAATAACAAAACACCGCTCGGGTTCAGATCCGGGCAGCCATTCTTCCCAATCACGCCTCTCCAGGTTTCACTGTCGTTGCCAACATGAGCATTGAAGTCCCCCAGTAGAACGAGGGAATCACCCGGGGGAGCACTCTCAAGTACTCACTCAAGTGAATCCAAAAAGGGTGGGTACTCTGATCTGCGGTTTGGCGCGTAAGCGCAAACCACAGTCAGGACCCGTTCCCCCACCCGAAGGCGGAGGGAAGCTACCCTCTCGTCCACCGGGTTGAACTCCAACGTACAGGCTCTGAGCCGGGGGGAAACAAGAATTGCCACCCCAGCCCGTCGCCTCTCACTGCCGGCAACGCCAGAGTGGAAGAGAGTCCAGCCCCTCTCGAGAGAACTGGTTCCAGAGCCCTTGCTGTGCGTCGAAGTGAGTCCGACTATATCTAGCCGGAACTTCTCCACCTCGCGCACTAGCTCAGGCTCCTTCCCCCCCAGCGAGGTGACGTTCCACGTCCCAAGAGCTAGCTTCTGTAGCCGAGGATCGGACCGCCAAGTGCCCTGCCTTCGGCTGCCGCCCAGCTCACATCGCACCCGACCTCTATGACCCCTGCTATGGGTGGTGAGCCCATTGGAGGGGGGACCCATGTTGCCTCTTCGGGCTGTGCTCTTCGGGGACAGGCCCGGCCACCAGGCGCTCGCCATCGTGCTCCAGAGGGGGGCCCCGATGACCCGCGTCCGGGCGAGGGAAATCTGGGTCCTTGGTTTTTATATTTCATGGAGGTCTTCGAGCTGCTCTTTGTCTGATCCCTCACCTAGGACCAGTTTGTCTTGGGAGACCCTACCAGGGGGCATAAAGCCCCCGGACAACATAGCTCCTAGGATCATTGGGACACGCAAACTCCTCTACCACATTAAGGTGGCAGCTCAGAGAGCCAAACCAAACATGATAAATGGCTAATAATGCCTGGAAAAATGTATACAAACATAAGTCCAAAACCAAACATGCATTATGTCTAAAAATGCCTTTAGTATTGTATCTATGTGAGTTTTACCAGAATCAGGTATTTTGGTAAGGTTTACATATACACAAATATGGTTTTACTCATAATGACAGTAAAACTGCCACATTTAATATGACAGTTATGTAAACATAACTCCTATACCACACATGCAAAATGGTTAATAATGCCTGGAGAAATGTATCTTTGTGATTTTTACTAGAAAAAAATATTTTGTAAGGTTTGTAAAGACACAAGTTAGTTTTTTTTTATTCAATATGATGGTATAACTGTTATACTAAATATGAAAGTTATATAAACATAATTCCAAAAACAAACTCCTAAACCAAACTTGCAATCTGTCTTAAACTGCCTGTAATATTGAATCTATGTGAGTTTTACCAGAATAGGGTATTTTGGTAATGTTTACAAATACAAAACCTGGGTTTTACTCATAATGACAGTATAACTGCAACATTTGATATGACAGTTATTTAAACATAACTCCTAATCCAAACATGATAAATGGCTAATAATGCCTGGAGAAATGTATCATTGTGAGTTTTACTGGAAACAAATAATTTGTAAGGTTTATAAAGACACAAGTTAGTTTTTTTTATTTAATATGATGGTATAACTGTCATACTAAATATGAAAGTTATATAAACATAACTCCAAAACAAAACATGCATTATGTCTAAAAATGCCTGTAATATTGTATCTATGTGAGTTTTACCAGAATCAGGTATTTTGGTAAGGTTGAAAAATACAAAAATTAGGTTTTACTCATAATGACAGTATAACTGCCACATTGACTGCCACCAAACATGCATTATGTCTAAAAATGCTTATAATTTTGTATCCATGTGAGTTTTACTAGAATCAGTTGTTTGTGTAAGGTTTACAAATGCAAAATATTAGTTTTACTCATAATGACAGTATACTGTCACAATTAATCTGACAAAATGGCTAATAATGCCTTGAGGAATGTATCTTTGTGAGTTTTACTGAAAAAAATTCCTGCTACACCCTAGTAGCAGGTATTTAAATTGTGTAAATAATTGTGTATTTTTACACAATTTAACAATATAGCTGTCATACTATATATGAAAGTTATATAAACATAATTCCAAAACCAAATATGCAATCTGTCTAAAAATGCCTGTAATATTGAATATGTGTGAGTTTTATCAGAATCAGGTATTTTGGTAAGGTTTACGAATACAAAAATTAGGTTTTACTCATAGTGACAGTATAACTGCCACACTCAATATGACAGTTAATTAAACATAACTCCTAAAACACAAATGCAAAATGACTACTAATGCCTAGAGAAATGTATATTTGTGAATTTTACTGGAAAACAATATTTTGTTTGTAAAGATACAAATTAGTTTTTTTTTACTCAATATGTTGGTATAACTGTCATACTAAATATGAAAGTTATATAAACATAACTCCAAAACCAAACATGTTTTATGTCTAAAAAATTCCTGTAATATTGTATCGATGTGGGTTATACCAGAATAAGGTATTTTGGTAGGTTTACAAATACAAAAAATAGGTTTTACTCATAATGACAGTATACTGTCACATGCAATCTGACAGTTATTTAAACATAACTCCTAAACCAAACATGATAATAGCTAATAAAGCCTGGAAAAATGTATATAAACATAACTCCAAAACCAAACATGCATTATGTCTAAAAATGCCTGTAATATTGTATCTATGTGAGTTTTACCAGAATCAGGTATTTTGGTAAGGTTGAAAAATACAAAAATTAGGTTTTACTCATAATGACAGTATAACTGCCACATTGACTGCCACCAAACATGCATTATGTCTAAAAATGCTTATAATTTTGTATCCATGTGAGTTTTACTAGAATCAGTTGTTTGTGTAAGGTTTACAAATGCAAAATATTAGTTTTACTCATAATGACAGTATACTGTCACAATTAATCCGACAAAATGGCTAATAATGCCTTGAGGAATGTATCTTTGTGAGTTTTACTGAAAAAATACCTGCTACACCCTAGTGGCAGGTATTTAAATTGTGTAAATAATTGTGTATTTTTACACAATTTAACAATATAGCTGTCATACTATATATGAAAGTTATATAAACATAATTCCAAAACCAAATATGCAATCTGTCTAAAAATGCCTGTAATATTGAATATGTGTGAGTTTTATCAGAATCAGGTATTTTGGTAAGGTTTACGAATACAAAAATTAGGTTTTACTCATAGTGATATAGTATAACTGCCACACTCAATATGACAGTTAATTAAACATAACTCCTAAAACACAAATGCAAAATGACTACTAATGCCTAGAGAAATGTATATTTGTGAATTTTACTGGAAAACAATATTTTGTTTGTAAAGATACAAATTAGTTTTTTTTTACTCAATATGTTGGTATAAACGTCATACTAAATATGAAAGTTATATAAACATAACTCCAAAACCAAACATGTTTTATGTCTAAAAAAATCCTGTAATATTGTATCGATGTGGGTTTTACCAGAATAAGGTATTTTGGTTGGTTTACAAATACAAAAAATAGGTTTTACTCATAATGACAGTATACTGTCACATGCAATCTGACAGTTATTTAAACATAACTCCTAAACCAAACATGATAATAGCTAATAAAGCCTGGAAAAATGTATATAAACATAACTCCAAAACCAAACATGCATTATGTCTAAAAATGCCTGGAATATTGTATCCATGTGATTTTTACCATTTTTGGTAAGGTTTACAAATACAAAAATTAGGTTTTACTCACTATGACAGTATACTGTCACATTCAATCTGACAGTTATTTAAACATATTGTAACTCCTAAACCACAAATACAAAATGGCTAATAATGTCTGGAGAAATGTATCTTTGTGAGTTTTCCTGGAAAAAAAAAATGTATAAGGTTTGTAAAGACACAAGTTAGTTTTTTTTACTTAATATGACAGTAGAACTGTCATACTAAATATGAAAGTTAAATGAACATAACTCAGAAACCAAACTTGCAATACGTCTAAAAATGCCTGTAATATTGAATCTATGTGAGTTTTACCAGAATCAGATATTTTGGTAAGGTTTACAAATACAAAAATTGGGTTTTACTCATAATGACAGTATAACTGCCATATTCAAAATAACAGTTATTTAAACATAACTCCTTAACCAAACATGCTAAATAGCTAATAATGCCTGGAGAAATGTATCTTTGTGAGTTTTACTAGAAATTTTTTTTTTTTTTTTTTTTTTTACTCAATATGATGGTATAACTGTCAAAGTAAATATAAAAGTAATATAAACATCATTCCAAAACCAAACTCCTAAACCAAACTTGCAATCCGTCTTAAACTGCCTGTAATATTGAATCTATATGAGTTTTACCAGAATCAGGTATTTTGATAAGGTTTACAAATACAAAACTTGGGTTTTACTCATAACTGAAATTATTTGATATGACAGTTATTTAAACATAACTCCTAAACCAAACATGATAAATAGCTAATAATGCCTGGAAAAATGTCTATAATCATAACTCCAAAACCAAACATGCCTTATGTCTTAAAATGCCTGTAATATTGTATCAATGTGAGTTTTACCAGAATCAGGAATTTTGGTAAGGTTTATAAATACAAAAATTACAAAATACAAAAATGTTTATTCAATATGTTTGTATAACTGTCATAATAAAAGTAAAAGTTATATAAACATAACTCCAATACCAAACATGCAATCCGTCTAAAAATGCCTGTAATATTTAATCTATGTGAGTTTTACTAGAATCAGGTATTTTGTTAAGGCTTACAAATACAAAAATTTGGTTTTACTCACTATGACAGTATACTGTCACATTCAATCTCACTGTTATTTAAACATAACTCCTAAACCACACATGCAAAATGACTAATAATGCCGAGAAAAATGTATCTCTGTGAATTTTACTGGAAAAAAATATTTTCTAAGGTTTGTAACATTACAAGTTTGTTATTTTTTACTCAATTTGACAGTATAACTGTCATACTAAATATGAAAGTTATATACACATAACTCCAAAACCAAACTTGCAATCCGTCTAAAAATGCCTGTAATATTGAATCTATGTGAGTTTTACCAAAATCAGGTATTTTGGTAAGGTTTACAAATACAAAAATTAGGTTTTACTCATAATGACAGTATAACTGCCACACTCAATTTGACAGTTTTTTAAACATAACTCCTAAAAAAACAAATGCAAAATGACTATGAATGCCTGGAAAAATGTATCTTTGTGAATATTAATGGAAAAAAATATTTTGTAAGGTTTGTAAAGACACAAATTTGTTTTTTTTACGCAATATGATGGTATAACTGTCATACTAAATATGAAAGTTATATAAACATAACTCCAAAACCAAAAAGGTTTTATGTCTAAAAATTCCTGTAATATTGTATCTATGTGAGTTTTACCAGAATCAGGTATTTTGGTAAGGTTTACAAATACAAAAATTAGGTTTTACTCACTATGACAGTATACTGCCACACTCAACATGACAGTTATTTAAACATAATTCCTAAACCATACATGATACATGGCTAATAATGCCTGGAGAAATGTAGCTTTGTGATTTTTACTAGAAAAAAATATTTTGTAAGGTTTGTAAAGACAAAAGTTAGTTTTTTTTTACTCAATATCATGGTATAACCGTCATACTAAATATGAAAGTTATATAAACATAATTCCAAAACCAAACTCCTAAACCAAACTTGCAATATGTCTTAAACTGCCTGTAATATTTAATCTATGTGAGTTTTACCAGAATCAGGTATTTTGGTAAGGTTTACAAATACAAAACTTGGGTTTTACTCATAATGACAGTATAACTGCAACATTTGATATGACAGTTATTTAAACATAACTCCTAAACCAAACATGATAAATGGCTAATAATGCCTGGAGAAATGTATCAGTGTGAGTTTTACTGGAAACAAATAATTTGTAAGGTTTATAAAGACACAAGTTAGTTTTTTTTATTTAATATGATGGTATAACTGTCATACTAAATATGAAAGTTATATAAATATAACTCCAAAACCAAACATACATTATGTCTAAAAATGCCTGTAATATTGAATCTATGTGAGTTTTACCAGAATCTGGTATTTTGGTAAGGTTTACAATTACAAAAATTAGGTTTTACCCATAATGACAGTATAACTGCCACATTGACTGCCACCAAACATACATTGTGTTTAAAAATGCTTATAATTTTGTATCCATGTGAGTTTTACTATAATCAGTTGTTTTTGTAAGGTTTACAAATACAAACTATTAGTTTTACTCATATGGACAGTATACTGACAAAATGGCCTTGAGGAATGTATATTTGTGAGTTTTACTGGAAAAATATTTTGGAAGGTTTGTAAAGACACAAGTTAGTTTTTTTTACACAATTTAACAGTTTAGCTCTCATACTATATATGAAAGTTATATGAACATAATTCCAAAACCAAATATGCAATCCGTCAAAAAATGCCTGTAATATTGAATATATGTGAGTTTTATCAGATTCAGGTATTTTGGTAAGGTTTACGAATACAAAAATTAGGTTTTACTCATAGATATAACTGCCACGCTCAATATGACAGTTAATTAAACATAACTCCTAAAACACAAATGCAAAATGACTAATAATGCTTAGAGAAATGTATAGTTGTGAATTTTACTGGAAAACAATATTTTGTAAGATTTGTAAAGATAAAAATTAGTTTTTTTTTATTCAAAATAATGGTATAACTGTCATACTAAATATGAAAGTCATATAAACATAACTCCAAAACATGCTTTATGTCTAAAAATTCCTGGAATATTGTATCGGTGTGGGTTTTACCAACTTTAACCCTAACCCTAACCCTAACCCTAACCCCTAACCCTAACCCTAACCCTAACCCTAACCCTAACCACACATGCAAAATGGCTAATAATGCTTGGAAAAATTTATATTTGTGAGTTTTACTGGAAAAAAAAAATTGTAAGGTTTGTAAAGACACAAGTTATTTTTTTTATTCAATATGACATTATAACTGTCATACTAAATGTAAAAGTTATATAAACATAACTTCAAAACCAAACATGTATTATATCATAAAATGCCTGTAATTTTGTATCCATGTGAGTTTTACTAGAATCAGTTGTTTTTGTAAGGTTTGCAAATACAAAATATTGGTTTTACTCACTATGACAGTATACTGCTGTCATATTGAGTAAAAAAAAAACTAACGTGTTTTTACAAACTTTAAAAAAAAAAAAAATTTCCAGAAAAAATCACAGAGATACATTTCTCCAGTTATTATTAATCACTTTTAATGTGTGGTATAGGAGTTTTGTTTAAATAACTGTCAGATTGAATGTGACAGTATACTGTCATAGTGAGTAAAACCAATATTTTGTATTTGCAAAACTTACAAAAACAACTGATTCTAATAAAACTCACATGGATACATCGTTACAGGCAATTTTAGATATAATGCATGTTTGGTTTTTTAGTTATAATTATACAACTTTTACATTAAGTATGACAGTTATACTGTCATATTGAGTAAAACAAAACTAACTTGTGTCTTTACAAACCTTACAAAATATTGTTTTTCCATTAAAACTCACAAAGATTCCTTTCTCCAGGCATTATTAGCCATATAGCAAGTTTGGTTTAGGAGTTATGTTTAAATATTTGTCATTTTGAACGTGGCAGTTATACTGTCATTATGAGTAAAACTTAATTTTTTTATTTGTAAACCTTACCAAAATACCTAGTACTGGAAAGAAATATTTTGTAAGGTTTGTATAGACACAAGTTAGTTTCTTTTACTCAATATGACAGTATAACTGTCATACTAAATGTAAAAGTTATATAATTAAAACTCCAAAACCAAACATGCATTATGTCTAAAAATGCCTGTAATATTGTATCCATGTGAGTTTTAGTAGAATCAGTTGTTTTTGTAAGGTTTTGCAAATACAAAATATTGGTTTTACTCACTATGACAGTATACTGTTACATTCAATCTGACATAACTCCTAAACCACACATGCAAAATGACTAATAATGCCTGGAAAAATGTATCTCAGTGAATTTTACTGGAAAAAATTTTTTTTGTAAGGTTTGTAAAAACACAAGTTAGTTTTTTTTACTCAATTTGACAATGTAAATGTCATACTATATATGAAAGTTATATAAACTTAACTCCAAAACCAAACATGCAATCCGTCTAAAAATGCCTGTAATATTGAGTCTCTGTGAGTTTTACCAGAATCAGGTATTTTGGTAAGGTTTACAAATACAAAAATTAGGTTTTACTCATAGACAGAATAACTCCCACATTCAAAATGACAGTTATTTAAACATAACTCCTAAACCAAACATGCTAAATGGCTAATTATGACTGGCGAAATGCATTTTTGTGAGTTTTACTGGGAAAAAATTTTTTTTGTAAGGTTTGTAAAGACACAAGTTAGTTTTTATTACTCCATATGACAGTGTAACTCTCATACTAAATGTAAAATTTATATAAACATATCTCCAAAACCAAACATGCTTTATATCTAAAAATGCCTGTAATATTGAATCCATGTGAGTTTTACTAGAATAAGTTGTTTTTGTAAGGTTTGCAAATACAAAATATTGATTTTACTCACTATGACAGTATACTGTCACATTCAATCTGACAGTTATTTAAACATAACTCCTAAACCACACATGCAAAAATGCTAATAATGCCTAAAACAATGTATCCTTGTGAGATTTACTCGAACATATGCTTTTTTAAGGCTTGCAATTAAAAAAAGTAGTTTTTTTCTCAATATGACAGTGATGTTTTTAAAATCCTGATATAATGCAAAAAAAGCAACAAAATTGTTTTTCAACATAATTCCTAAACCAAACATGCATTATGTCTTAAAATGCCTATAATATTGTATCCAAGTGAGTTTTAGTAGAATAATTTGTTTTTGTAAGGTTTGCAAATACAACATTTTGGTTTTACTCACTATGACAGTATACTGTCACATTCAATATGACTGTTATTTAAACATACATTCTAAACCACAGATGCAAAATGGCTAATAATGCCTGGAGAAATGTATTTTTGTGAGTTTTACCGGAAAAAAAATATTTTGTAAGGTTTGTTTGGACACAATATAGTTTTTTTTACTCAATATGATGGTATAACTGTCTTACTAAATTTGAAAGTTATATAAACATAACTTCAAAACCAAACATGCAATCCGTCTAAAAATGCCTGTAGTATTGAATCTATGTGAGTTTTACCAGAAACAGGTATTTTGGTAAGGTTTACAAATACAAAAATTAGGTTTTACTCATAATGACAGTATAACTGCAATGTTCAAAATGACAGTTATTTAAACATAACTCGTAAACCCAACATGCTAAATGGCTAATAATGACTGGAGAAATGCATCTTTGTGAGTTTTACTGAAAAAAAACAACATTTTTGTAAGGTTTGTAAAGACACAAGTTAGTTGTTTTTTACTCCATATGACAGTATAATTGTCATACTAAATGTAAAATGTATATAAACAAAACTCCAAAACTAAACATGCATTATGTCTAAAAATGCCTGTAACATTGTATCCATGTGAGTTTTACTAGAATCATTTTTTTTTTAAGGTTTACAAATACAAAATATTGGTTTTACTCACTATGACAGTATGCTGTCACATTCAATCTGACAGTTATTTAAACATAGCTCCTAAACCACACATAGAAAATGACTAATAATGCCTGGAGAAATGTATCTTTGTGGGTTTTACTGAAAAAAAAAAAAAATATTTTGTAAGGTTTGTAAAGACACAAGTTAGTTTTTTTTACTTAATATGACAGTATAACTGTCATACTAAATATGAAAGTTATATAAACATAACTCCAAAACCAAACATGCATTATGCCAAAAAATGCCTGTAATATTGTATCTATGTGAGTTTTACTACAATCAGGTATTTTGGTAAGGTTTACAAATACAAAAATAAGGTTTTACTCATAATGACAGTATAATTGCCACACTCAATATGACAGTTATTTAAATATAACTCCTAAACCACACATGCAAAATGGCTAATAATGCTTGGAAAAAATTGTTATTTTGTAAAGACAAGTTATTTTTTTTACTCAATATGACATTATAACTTTCATTCTAAATGTAAAAGTTATATAAACATAACTCCAAAACCAAACATGCATATTATCTAAAAAAAACTGTAATATTGTATCCATGCGAGTTTTACTAGAATCAGTCTTTTTTGTAAGGTTCGCAAATACAAAATATTGGTTTTACTCACTATGACAGTATACTGCTGTCATATTGAGTAAAAAAAACTTGTGTTATAACAAACCTTACAAAATATTTTTTTCCAGAAAAATTCACAGAGATACATTTCTCCAGGCATTATTAGTCATTTTGAATGTGTGGTTTAGGAGTTATGTTTAAATAACTGTCAGATCGAATGTGACAGTATACTGTCATAGTGAGTAAAACCTATTTTTTGTATTTGTAAACTTTACCAAAATACCTGATTCTGGTAAAACCCACATCGATACAATATTACAAGAATTTTTAGACATAAAGCATGTTTGGTTTTGGAGTCATGTTTATATAACTTTCATATTTAGTATGAAAGTTATACCATCATATTGAGTAAAAAACAAAAAATAATTTGTATCTTTACAAACCTTAAAAATATTTTTTTCCAGTAAAATTCACAAATATACCTCAAATATATATATAGTCATTTTGCATTTGTGTTTTAGGAGTTATGTTTAATTAACTGTCATATTGAGTGTGGCGGTTATACTGTCACTATGAGTAAAACCTAATTTTTGTTTTTGTAAACCTTACCAAAATACCTGATTCTGATAAAACTCACATGTATTCAATATTACAGGCATTTTTAAATGGATTGCATGTTTGGTTTTTGAGTTAGGTTTTGGAGTTATGTTTCTATAACTTTTTTATTTAGTTTGACAGTATACCGTCATATTGAGTAAAAAAACTTGTGTCTTTGTAAACCTTACAAAAGATCATTACTCTAGTAAAACTAACAAAGATACATTTCTCCAGGTTTAATAGCCATTTTCATGTGTCGTTTATGACTTATGTTTAAATAACTGTCATATTGAGTGTGGCACTTATAATGTCACTATCAGTAAAACCTATTTTTTTTATTTGTCAACCTTACCAAAATACCTCATTTTGGTAAAACTCACATATATTTAATACTACAGACATTTTTAGACGGATTGCAAGTTTGGTTTTGAGTCATGTTTATATATTTTCTGCATGTAGTATGACAGTTATACTGTCATATTGAGTAAAAAAAACTAACGTGTGTCTTTACAAACCTTACAAATTATTTTTCCTAGTAAAACTCACAAAGATACATTTCTCCAGGCATTATTAGCCATTTTGCATGTGTGTTTTAGGAGTTATGTTTACATAACTGTCAGATTGAATGTGACAGTATACTGTCATAGTGAGTAAAACCTAATTTTTGTATTTGTAAACCTTACCAAAATACCTGATTCTGGTAAAACTCACATAGATACAATATTACAGGTATTTTTAGACAAAATTCATGTTTGTTTTTGGAGTTATGTTTATATAACTTTCATATTTAGTATGACGGTTAAACCATCATATTGAGTAAAAAAAACTACCTTGTGTCTTTATAAACCTTAGAAATTATTTTTTTTCCTGTAAAACTCACAAAGATACATTTCTCCAGGCATTATTAGCCATTTATCATGTTTGGTTTAGTAGCTTTGTTTAAATACCTGTCATGTTAAATGTGGCAGTTATATTGTCATTATGAGTAAAAACTATTTTTTGTATTTGTAAACCTTACCAAAATACCTGATTCTGGTAAAACTCACATATATACAATATTACAGGAATTTTTAGAAATAAAACATGTTTGGTTTTGGAGTTATGTTTATATAACTTTCATATTCAGTATGACAGTTATACCATCATATTGAGTAAAAAAAAAACTAATTTGTGTCTTTACAAACCTACAAAAAAAAAAATTTCATTAAAATTCACAAAGATACATTTTTCCAGGCATTATTAGTCATTTTGCATTTGTTTTTTAAGAGTTATGTTTAAAAAACTGTCATATTGAGTGTGGCAGTTATACTGTCATTATGAGTAAAACCTAAATTTTGTATTTGTAAACCTTACCAAAATACCTGATTTTGGTAAAACTCACATAGATTCAATATTACAGGCATTTGTAGACGGATTGCAAGTTTGGTTTTAGAGTTATGTGTATATAACTTTCATATTTAGTATGACAGTTATACTGTCAAATTGAGTAAAAAAATAACAAACTCGTAATTTTAAAAACCTCACAAAATATTTTTTTCCAATAAAATTCAGATAGATACATTTTTCTCGGCATTATTAGTCATTTTGCATGTGTGGTTTAGGAGTTATTTTTAAATAGCTGTCAGATTGAATGTGACAGTATACTGTCATAGTGAGTAAAACCAATATTTTGTATTTGAAAAACTTACAAAAACAACTGATTCTAGTAAAACTCACATTGATACAATATTACAGGCATTTTTAGACATAATGCATGTTTGGTTTTGGAGTTATGTTTATGTATTTTTTACATTTAGTATTACAGTTATACTGTCATATTGAGTAAAAAAAACTAACTTGTGTCTTTATAAACCTTAAAAAAAATGATTTTCCTGTAAAACTCACAAAGATACATTTCTCCAGGCATTATTAGCCATTAACCATGTTTGGTTTAGAGTTATGTTTAAATAACTGTCATATTGAGTGTGGCAGATATACTGTCATTATGAGTAAAACCTAATTTTGGTATTTGTAAAATTACCAAAATAACTGATTCTGATAAAACTCACATGGATAAAATATTACAGAATTGTTTAGACATAAAGCATGTTTCCATCATATTGTGTAAAAAAAACTAACTTGTGTCTATACAAACCTTACAAAATATTTTTTTTCCAGTAAAACTCACAAAAATAAATTTCTCCAGTTATTATTAGCCATTTTGCATCTGTGGTTTAGAATTTGTGTTTAAATAACAGTCAGATTGAATGTGACAGTATACTGTCATAGTGAGTAAAACCTAATTTTTGTATATGTAAACCTTAACAAAATACCTGATTCTAGTAAAACTCACATAGATACAATATTACAGGCATTTTTAGACATGATGCATGTTTGGTTTTGGAGTTATGTTTATATACATTTTTCCAGGCATTATTAGCTATTTATCATGTTTGGTTTAGGAGTTATGTTTAAATAACTGTCATATCAAATAATGCAGTTATACTATCATTATGAGTAAAACCCAAGTTCTGTATTTGTAAACCTTACCAAAATACCTGATTCTGGTAAAACTCATATAGATTCAATATTACAGGCAGTTTAAGACGGATTGCAAGTTTGGTTTAGGAGTTTGGTTTTGGAATGATGTTTATATTACTTTTATATTTAGTTTGACAGTTATACCATCATATTGAGTAAAAAAAACAAACACTTTTGTCTTTACAAACCTTACAAAATATTTTTTTCTAGTAAAACTGACAAAGATACATTTTTCCAGGCATTATTAGCATTAGCATGTTTGGTTTAGGAGTTATGTTTAAATAACTGTTATTTTGAATATGGCAGTTATACTGTCATTATGAGTAAAACCCAATTTTAGTATTTGTAAACCTTACCAAAATACCTGATTCTTGTAAAACTCACATAGATTCAATATTACAGGCATTTTTAGATGTATTGCAAGTTTGGTTTTGGAGTTATGTTTATTTAACTTTCATATTTAGTTTGACAGTTCTACTGTCATATTAAATAAAAAAACTAACTTGTGTCTTTACAAAACTTATATATATATTTTTTTTTCCAGGAAAACTCACAAAGATACATTTCTCCAGGCAGTATTAGCCATTTTGTATTAGTGGTTTAGGAGTTACAAAATGTTTAAATAACTGTCAGATTGAATGCGGCAGATATACTGTCAATATGAGTAAAACCTAATTTTGGTATTTGTAAAATTACCAAAATAACTGATTCTGATAAAACTCACATGGATAAAATATTACAGAATTTTTTAGACATAAAGCATGTTTCCATCATATTGAGTAAAAAAAACTAACTTGTGTCTATAGAAACCTTACAAAAAAAATTTTTTCCAGTAAAACTCACAAAAATACATTTCTCCAGTTATTATTAGCCATTTTGCATCTGTGTTTTAGAATTTGTGTTTAAATAACAGTCAGATTGAATGTGACAGTATACTGTCATAGTGAGTAAAACCGAATTTTTGTATTTGTAAACCTTAACAAAATACCTGATTCTAGTAAAACTCACATAGATACAATATTACAGGCATTTTTAGACATGATGCATATTTGGTTTTGGAGTTATGTTTATATACATTTTTCCAGGCATTACTAGCTATTTATCATGTTTGGTTTAGGAGTTATGTTTAAATAACTGTCATATCAAATAATGCAGTTATACTATCATTATGAGTAAAACCCAAGTTTTGTATTTGTAAACCTTACCAAAATACCTGATTCTGGTAAAACTCATATAGATTCAATATTACAGGCAGTTTAAGACGGATTGCAAGTTTGGTTTAGGAGTTTGGTTTTGGAATTATGTTTATATTACTTTTATATTTAGTTTGACAGTTATACCATCATATTCAGTAAAAAAAACAAAACTTTTGTCTTTACAAACCTTACAAAATATTTTTTTCTAGTAAAACTCACAAAGATACATTTCTCCAGGCATTATTAGCCATTTAGCATGTTTGGTTTAGGAGTTATGTTTAAATAACTGTTATTTTTAATATGGCAGTTATACTGTCATTATGAGTAAAACCCATTTTTTGTATTTGTAAACCTTACCAAAATACCTGATTCTGGTAAAACTCACATAGATTCAATATTACAGGCATTTTTAGACGTATTGCAAGTTTGGTTTTGGAGTTATGTTTATTTAACTTTCATATTTATTATGACAGTTTTACTGTCATATTAAGTAAAAAAAAACTAACTTGTGTCTTTACAAACCTTATACATTTTTATTTTTTTTCCAGGATAACTCACAAAGATACATTTCTCCAGGCATTATTAGCCATTTTGTATGTGTGGTTTAGGAGTTTTGTTTACATAACTGTCAGATTGAATGTGACAGTATACTGTCATAGTGAGTAAAACCTAATTTTTGTATTTGTAAGCCTTACCAAAATACCTGATTGTGGTAAAACTCACATAGATACAATATTACAGGTATTTTTAGACAAAATTCATGTTTGTTTTTGGAGTTATGTTTCTATAACTTTCATATTTAGTATGACAGTTATACCGTCTTATTGAGTAAAAAAAAATAACGTGTGTCTTTATAAACCTTACAATTTTTTTTCCCCAGTAAAACTCACAAAGATACATTTCTCCAGGCATAAGTAGTCATTTATCATGTTTGGTTTAGTAATTATGTTTAAATACCTGTCATGTTAAATGTGGCAGTTATATTGTCATTATGAGTAAAACCTATTTTTTGTATTTGTAAACCTTACCAAAATACCTGATTCTAGTAAAACTCACATAGATACAATATTACAGGAATTTTTAGAAATAAAACATGTTTGGTTTTGGAGTTATGTTTATATAACTTTCATATTTAGTATGACAGTTATACCATCATATTGAGTAAAAAAAACTAATTTGTGTCTTTACAAACCTTACAAAATTTTTGTTTTTCATTAAAATTCACAAAGATACATTTTTCCAGGCATTATTAGTCATTTTGCATTTGTTTTTTAGGAGTTATGTTTAAAAAAACTGTCATATTGAGTGTGGCAGTTATACTGTCACTATGAGTAAAACCTAAATTTTGTATTCGTAAACCTTACCAAAATACCTGATGCTGATAAAACTCACATATATTCAATATTACAGGCATTTTTAGACGGATTGCATATTTGGTTTTGGAATTTTGTTTATATACCTTTCATATATAGTATGACAGCTATACTGTTAAATTGTGTAAAAAAAACAACTAACTTGTGTCTTTACAAACCTTACAAAATATGTTTTCCAGTGAAACTCACAAAGATACATTCCTCAAGGCATTATTAGCCATTTTGTCAGATTAAATGTGACAGTATACTGTCATTATGAATAAAACTAATATTTTATAATTGTAAACCTTACATACATACTTACTCACATAGATACAATACTAAAGGCATTTTTAGACATAATGCATGTTTGGTTTTGGAGTCATTTTGCATTTGTGTTTTAGGACTTATGTTTAATTAACTGTCATATTGAGTGTGGCAGTTATACTGTCACTATGAGTAAAACCTAATTTTTGTTTTTGTAAACCTTACCAAAATACCTGATTCTGATCAAACTCACATGTATTCAATATTACAGGCATTTTTAGACGGATTGCATATTTGGTTTTGGAGTTGTGTTTATATAACTTTCATATATAGTATGACAGTTATACTGTTAAATTGTGTGAAAAAATCCAACTAAATCGTATCTTTACAAACCTTACAAAATATTTTTTCCAGTAAAATTCACAAATATACATTCCTCAAGGCATTACTAGCCATTTTGTCAGATTAAATGTGACAGTATACTGTCATTATGAGTAAAACTAATATTTTGTATTTGTAAACCTTACAAAAACAACTGATTCTAGTAAAATTCACATGGATGCAAAATTATAGGCATTTTTAGACATCATGCATGTTTGGTGGCAGTCAATGTGGCAGTTATACTGTCATTATGAGTAAAACCTATTTTTTGTATATTTCAACATTACCAAAATACCTGATTCTGGTAAAACTCACATAGATACAATACTAAAGGCATTTTTAGACATAATGCATGTTTGGTTTTGGAGTTATGTTTGTATACATTTCTCCAGGCATTAATAGCCATTTAGCATGTTTGGTTCAGGAGTTATGTTTAAATAACTGTTATTTTGAATATGGCAGTTATACTGTCACTATGAAAAAAAACTAAATTTTGTATTTATAAACCTTACCAAAATACCTGATTCTGGTAAAACTCACATAGATACAATAATACAGGCATTTTTAGACATAATGCATGTTTGGTTTAGGAGTTATGTTTAAATAACTGTCATATCAATTAATGCAGTTATACTGTCATTATGAGTAAAACCCAAGTTTTGTATTTGTAAACCTTACCAAAATACCTTATTTTGGTAAAACTCATATAGATTCAATATTACAGGCAGTTTAAGACGGATTGCAAGTTTGGTTTAGGAGTTTGGTTTTGGATTTATGTTTATATTACTTTTATATTTAGTTTGACAGTTATACCATCATATTGAGTAAAAAAAAAAAAGTTTTTCTTTACAAACCTTACAAAATATTTAGTTTCTAGTAAAATTCACAAAGATACATTTTTCCAGGCATTATTAGCCATTTTGTAATTGTGGTTTAGGAGTTACAGTATGTTTAAATAACTGTCAGATTGAATGTGACAGTATACTGTCACAGTGAGTAAAACCTAATTTTTGTATTTGTAAACCTTACCAAAAATACCTGATTCTGGTAAAAATCACATAGATACAATATTGCAGGCATTTTTAGACATAATGCATATTTGGTTTTGGAGTTATGTTTATACAACTTTTATATTTAGTATGACAGTTATACCATCATATTGAGTAAAAAAAACAACAACTTGTGTCTTTATAAACCTTACAAAAAAAATTTCCCAGTAAAACTCACAAAGATACATTTCTCCAGGCATAATTAGCCATTTATCATGTTTGGTTTAGGAGTTATGTTTAAACAACTGTCATATTGAGTGTGGCAGTTATACTGTCATTATGAGTAAAACCTATTTTTTGTATTTGTAAACCTTACCAAAATACCTGATTCTGGTAAAACTCACATAGATACAATATTACAGGAATTTTTAGAAATAAAACATGTTTGGTTTTGGAGTTATGTTTATATAACTTTCATATTTAGTATGACAGTTATACCATCATATTGAGTAAAAAAAAACTAATTTGTGTCTTTACAAACCTTACAAATTTTTTTTTTTTCATTAAAATTCACAAAGATACATTTTTCCAGGCATTATTAGTCATTTTGCATTTGTTTTTTAGGAGTTATGTTTAAAAAAACTGTCATATTGAGTGTGGCAGTTATACTGTCACTATGAGTAAAACCTAATTTTTGTATTCGTAAACCTTACCAAAATACCTGATTCTGATAAAACTCACATATATTCAATATTACAGGCATTTTGAGACGGATTGCATATTTGGTTTTGGAATTTTGTTTATATAACTTTCATATATAGTATGACAGCTATACTGTTAAATTGTGTAAAAAAAAACAACTAACTTGTGTCTTTACAAACCTTACAAAATATGTTTTCCAGTGAAACTCACAAAGATACATTCCTCAAGGCATTATTAGCCATTTTGTCAGATTAAATGTGACAGTATACTGTCAATATGAATAAAACTAATATTTTGTATTTGTAAACCTTACATACATACTTACTCACATAGATACAATACTAAAGGCATTTTTAGACATAATGAATGTTTGGTTTTGGAGTCATTTTGCATTTGTGTTTTAGGAGTTATGTTTAATTAACTGTCATATTGAGTGTGGCAGTTATACTGTCACTATGAGTAAAACCTAATTTTTGTTTTTGTAAACCTTACCAAAATACCTGATTCTGATCAAACTCACATGTATTCAATATTACAGGCATTTTTAGACGGATTGCATATTTGGTTTTGGAGTTGTGTTTATATAACTTTCATATATAGTATGACAGCTATACTGTTAAATTGTGTGAAAAAACCCAACTAAATCGTATCTTTACAAACCTTACAAAATATTTTTTTCCAGTAAAATTCACAAATATACATTCCTCAAGGCATTATTAGCCATTTTGTCAGATTAAATGTGACAGTATACTGTCATTATGAGTAAAACTAATATTTTGTATTTGTAAACCTTACAAAAACAACTGATTCTAGTAAAACTCACATGGATACAAAATTATAGGCATTTTTAGACATCATGCATGTTTGGTGGCAGTCAATGTGGCAGTTATACTGTCATTATGAGTAAAACCTAATTTTTTTTATTTTTTATTTTTTATTTTTTATTTTATTTTATTATTTTATTTTTTTTATGTCCTGTCCAGCTTCTCAGGCAAATCATATAGTTGATGTAGATGCCCATGTCGGCTGTTCAGATTTACTTTACAAAAGAGAAGTGTAGGATACTTCTCTTGTTGCCTTATTTGTATTTGACTTTATTAAATGTATTTATATTATCATTTAGTGCAGCCGGGCCGGAGCAGGAGGGGATAGAAAGAGAAAAAAAAAGAAGACAGAGGGGGAAATTGTGGGGACAAGAGGGGGATTAGACAGAGAGACAAAAACAACAACAGCAAACAACAACAACAACAACAATAGAGCAACATCAGCAAATATGACATGTACAAATATGATGGTAAAAGTAATAGCAAATAAGCAGTTAGCGAAAAATAAAAAATAATACAGAAATGACAATGAGCATTATTACACTACAAATGGATCAATACAAATACCAATAGAAATAGCGCTATTGATATTGAACAATACCAATAATTTACCTTTATTATCAACAATACAGTTGTTTAAATGCAACAATACATATACGTAATGATAACTTGAGATACGAAAGAATGCAGAAAAATGGAGGGGGAGAAAGAGAAGCAACCTACATTAACCTTGTAGATTGTTATAGTCACAATAGGTTAAGCTTTGTCAGTGTGCCATGTGTTACACCCAGTTTACCCTAGGGCAACAACGTTAATATATGTTTGATGAAACGTGATTATGTGCATGAGTGTAAGTATGCATATGTACTTGTATATGTACAGAATGTGTATATGTGTTTGTACAATGAATGTATATGTACAGAATGTGTATATGTGTTTGTACAGTGAATGTATATGTACAGTATGTGTATGTGTATGTTTGTATATTGAATGTGCGTGTGGATGTACGAACATTAGGTAGGTAAATATGTACTGTATTTGTGTATGTATGTGGGAGCGTAGGTACCTATGTACGTATGTGAGCATATGTGAATTTGCATGTACAATACATTCGACTCCCAGAGTGCGTGGGAGCCAGAGCACGGCCCCATCACCCCCGAGAGCCCAACCCACAAACAGGAGGCGTGGTGCCCAGGGAACCAGGGACCACCACCCCCACGCAGCCAAGCCGGCCAGCGACAGGAACCCCAGAGCCCGACCCACCGTACCGCCCACAAGGGCCAGCAGCAGGCCGCAGACAGACGCACCCGGCAGAGGACAGGGCACGAGAAAAGCAGGGGACAGCCAGACCCCAAGCCAGCGAGAGACCACACCCCACACGGGCAGAAAGGCGAGACGCCCCGCCCGAGGGACCCAGAGACTCCCCGCAACCGGACGGGAAGACCGCCCCCGCCCCACCGGCAACCGGGCCCCCACGAGCCCACCCCCCACCCCCGGAGAGCGCGGCGAGGCCAGCCCCCGGCCACCCCACCCAAACCGGCCGCCGCAGGACCACCCAGGCACAGGGCCACGGGAACCACCCACCCCACCCGCAGGGACCCCAACGATGGAGATGGAACAACCAGCAACCGCCCCGCCGAGCCCCCCCCCCGAGGGAGGGGAAAAATTAAAAAATAATATTAATAAAATATATTAAAAAATAAATAAATAAATAAATAAATTGAAACCTAATTTTTGTATATTTCAACATTACCAAAATACCTGATTCTGGTAAAACTCACATAGATACAATACTAAAGGCATTTTTAGACATAATGCATGTTTGGTTTTGGAGTTATGTTTGTATACATTTCTCCAGGCATTAATAGCCATTTAGCATGTTTGGTTCAGGAGTTATGTTTAAATAACTGTTATTTTGAATATGGCAGTTATACTGTCACTATGAAAAAAACCTAAATTTTGTATTTATAAACCTTACCAAAATACCTGATTCTGGAAAAACTCACATAGATACAATATTACAGGCATTTTTAGACATAATGCATGTTTGGTTTTGGAGTTATGTTTATATACATTTTTCCAGGCATTATTAGCCATTTATCATGTTTGGTTTAGGAGTTATGTTTAAATAACTGTCATATCAAATAATGCAGTTATACTGTCATTATGAGTAAAACCCAAGTTTTGTATTTGTAAACCTTACCAAAATACCTTATTCTGTTAAAACTCATATAGATTCAATATTACAGGCAGTTTAAGACGGATTGCAAGTTTGGTTTAGGAGTTTGGTTTTGGAATTATGTTTATATTACTTTTATATTTAGTTTGACAGTTATACCATCATATTGAATTAAAAAAAAAAAACGTTTTTCTTTACAAACCTTACAAAATATTTTTTTTCTAGTAAAATTCACAAAGATACATTTTTCCAGGCATTATTAGCCATTTTGTAATTGTGGTTTAGGAGTTACAGTATGTTTAAATAACTGTCAGATTGAATGTGACAGTATACTGTCATAGTGAGTAAAACCTAATTTTTGTATTTGTAAACCTTACCAAAAATACCTGATTCTGGTAAAAATCACATAGATACAATATTGCAGGCATTTTTAGACATAATGCATATTATTATGTTTATACAACTTTTATATTTAGTATGACAGTTATACCATCATATTGAGTAAAAAAAAAAAAAAACTTGTGTCTTTATAAACCTTACAAAAAAAAATTCCCAGTAAAACTCACAAAGATACATTTCTCCAGGCATAATTAGCCATTTATCATGTTTGGTTTAGGAGTTATGTTTAAACAACTGTCATATTGAGTGTGGCAGTTATACTGTCATTATGAGTAAAACCTATTTTTTGTATTTGTAAACCTTACCAAAATACCTGATTCTGGTTAAACCCACATTGATACAATATTACAGGAATTTTTAGACATAAAGCATGTTTGGTTTTGGAGTTATGTTTATATAACTTTCATATTTAGTATGAAAGTTATACCATCATATTGAGTAAAAAACAAAAAATAATTTGTATATTTACAAACCTTACAAAATATTGTTTTCCAGTAAAATTCACAAATATACCTTTCTCTAGGCATTATTAGTCATTTTGCATTTGTGTTTTAGGAGTTATGTTTAATTTACTGTCATATTGAGTGTGGCAGTTATACTGTCAATATGAGTAAAACCTAATTTTTGTTTTTGTAAACCTTACCAAAATACCTGATTCTGATAAAACTCACATATATTCAATATTACAGGCATTTTTAGACGGATTGCATATTTGGTTTTGGAGTTGTGTTTATATAACTTTCATATATAGTATGACAGCTA
Organism: Nerophis lumbriciformis; assembly: GCF_033978685.3. NCBI lineage: Eukaryota > Metazoa > Chordata > Actinopteri > Syngnathiformes > Syngnathidae > Nerophis > Nerophis lumbriciformis. Next base: position 43,064,908 of record NC_084555.2, read on the forward strand.
TACTGTTAAATTGTGTAAAAAAAACAACTAACTCGTGTCTTTACCAAAATACCTGATTCAGGTAAAACTCATATAGATTCAATATTAAAGACAGTTTAAGACGGATTGCAAGTTTGGTTTAGGAGTTTGTTTTTGGAATTATGTTTATATTAATTGTATATTTAGTTTGACAGTTATACCATCATATTCAGTAAAAAAAAATAACTTTTGTCTTTACAAACCTTACAAAATAGTTTTTTCTAGTAAAATTCACAAAGATACATTTCTCCAGGCATTATTAGCCATTTAGCATGTTTGGTTTAGGAGTTGTGTTTAAATAACTGTTATTTTGAATACGGCAGTTATACTGTCATTATGAGTAAAACCCAATTTTTGTATTTGTAAACCTTACCTCAATACCTGATTCTGGTAAAACTCACATAGATTCAATATTACAGGCATTTTTAGACGTATTGCAAGTTTGGTTTTGGAGTTATGTTTATTTAACTTTAATATTTAGTAAGACAGTTATACTGTCATATTAAGTAAAAAAAACTAACTTGTGTCTTTACAAACCTTATAAAAAAAAACTTTTTCCAGGAAAACTCACAAAGATACATTTCTCCAGGCATTATTAGCCATTTTGTATGTGTGGTTTAGGAGTTATGTTTAAATAACTGTCAGATTGAATGTAGTAGTATACTGTCATTATGAGTAAAACCTAATTTTTGTATTTGTAAACCTTACCAAAAATACCTGATTCTGGTAAAAATCACATAGATACAATATTGCAGGCATTTTTAGACATAATGCATGTTTGGTTTTGGAGTTATGTTTAAACAACTTTCATATTTAGTATGACAGTTATACAATTATATTGAGTAAAAAAAAATATCTTTTTGTCTTTATAAACCTTCCTTCTTTTTTTTCTCCAGAAAACTCACAAAGATACATTTCTCCAGGTATAATTAGCCATTTATCATGGTTGGTTTAGGAGTTATGTTTAAATAACTGTCATATTGAGTGTGGCAGTTATACTGTCATTATGAGTAAAACCTATTTTTTGCACCACATCTATACAATATTACAGGAATTTTTAGACATAAAGCATGTTTGGTTTTGGAGTTATGTTTATATAACTTTCATATTTAGTATGAAAGTTATACCATCATATTGAGTAAAAAAACAAACTAATTTGTATCTTTACAAACCTTACAAAATATTGTTTTCCAGTAAAATACACAAATATACCTTTCCTAGGCATTATTAGTCATTTTGCATTTGTGTTTTAGGAGTTATGTTTAAATAACTGTCATATTGAGTGTGGCAGTTATACTGTCACTATGAGTAAAACCTAATTTTTGTTTTTGTAAACCTTACCAAAATACCTGATTCTGATAAAATTCGCATATTGCATATTTGGTTTTGGAGTTGTGTTTATATAACTTTCATATATCGTATGACAGCTATACTGTAAAATTGTGTAAAAAAAAAAAAAAACTAACTCGTGTCTTTACAAACATTACAAAATATTTTTTCGAGTAAAAATCACAAAGATACATTCCTCAAGGCATTATTAGCCATTTTGTCAGATTAAATGTGACAGTATACTGTCATAATGAGTAAAACTAATATGTTGTATTTGTAAACCTTACAAAAACAACTGATTCTAGTAAAACTCACATGTATACAAAATTACAGGCATTTTTAGACATAATGCATGTTTGGTTTTGGAGTTATGTTTATGTATCTTTTACATTTATTATGACAGTTATACAAACATATTGAATAAAAAAGCTTAACTTGTGTCTTTACAAACCTTACAAAATATTTTTATTTTCCAGTTAAACTCACAAAGATACCTTTCTCCAGGCAGTATTAGCCATTCAGCATGTTTAAATTAGGAGTTATGTTTAAATAACTGTAATTTTGAACGTGGCAGTTATACTGTCATTATGAGTAAAACCTACTTTTTTATTTGTAAACCTTACCAAAATACCTGATTCTGGTCAAACTCACATAGATTTAATATTACAGGCATTTTTAGACATAATGCATGTTTGGTTTTGGCGTTATGTTTATATAACTGTCATTTTGAATGTGGCAGTTATACTGTCATTATGAGTAAAAAAAACTAACGTTTGTCTTTACAAACCTTACAAAATATTTTTTTTTCCAGTTAAACTCACAAAGATACATTTCCCCAGGCATTATTAGCCATTTAACATGTTTGGTTTAGGAGTTATGTTTAAATAACTGTCATATTGAATGTGGCAGTTATACTGTCATTATGAGTAAAACCTATTTTTTGTATTTGTAAACCTTACCAAAAAACCTGTATCTGGTAAAACCCACATCGATACAATATTACAGGAATTTTTAGACATGTATGTTTGGTTTTGGAGTTATGTTTATATAACTTTCATATTTAGTATGACAGTTATACCATCATATTGAGTAATAAAACACTAATTTGTATCTTTACAAACCTTACAAAATATTTTTTTCCAGTAAAATTCACAAATATACATTTCTCTAGGCATTATTAGTCATTTTGCATTTGTGTTTTAGGAGTTATGGTTAAATAACTGTCATACTGAGTGTGGCAGTTATACTGTCACTATGAGTAAAACTAAATTTTTTGATTTGTAGACCTTACCAAAATACCTGATTCTGATAAAACTTACATATAATAAATATTACAGACATTTTTAGACGGATTGCATGTTTGGTTTTGGAGTTATGTTTATAAAACTTTCATATATAGTATGACAGCTATACTGTAAAATTAAGTAAAAAAAACTAACGTGTGTCTTTACAAACCTTACAAAATATTTGTTCCAGTAAAATTCACAAAGATACATTCCTCTAGGCATTATTAGCCATTTTGTCAGATTGATTGTGACAGTATACTCTCATTATGAGAAAAACTAATATTTTGTATTTGTAAACCTTACAAAAACAACTGATTCTAGTAAAACTCACGTAGATACAAAATTATAGGAATTTTTTAGACATAATGCATGTTTGGTTTTGGAGTAATGTTTAAATAGTCGTCATATTGAATGTGGCAGTATACTGTCATTATGAGTAAAACCTAATGTTTGTATTTGTCAACCTTACCAAAATACCTGATTCTGGTAAAACTCAAAAAGATACAGTATTACAGGCATTTTTAGACAAAATGCATTTAGGTTTTGGAGTTATGTTTATATAACTTTCATATTTAGTATGACAGTTATATCATCATATTAAATAAAACAAATAACTTGTGTCTTTATAAACCTTACACATTATTTTTTTCCCAGTAAAACTCACAAACTTACATTTCTCCAGGCATTATTAGTCATTTATCATGTTTGGTTTAGGAGTCATTTTTAAATAACTGTCATATCAAAAGTTGCAGTTATACTGTCATTATGAGTAAAACCCAAGTTTTGTATTTGTAAACCTTACCAAAATACCTGATTCTGTCAAAACTCACATAGATTAAATATTACAGGCAGTTTGGTTTAGGAGTTTGGATTTGGAATTATGTTTATCTAACTTTCATATATAGTATGACAGTTATACCATCATATTGAGTAAATAAACAACTAACTTTTGTCTTTACAAACCTTACAAAAAAAATTTTTTCTAGTAAAACTCACAAAGATTCATTTCTCCAGGCATTATTAGCCATTTAGCATATTTGGTTTAGGAGCTATGTTTAAATAACTGTTATTTTGAATATGGCAGTTATACTGTCATTAAGAGTAAAACCCAATTTTTGTATTTGTAATCTTTACCAAAATAACTGATTCTGGTAAAACTCACATATATTCAATATTACAGGCATTTTTAGACGGATTGCAAGTTTGGTTTTGGTGTTATGTTTATTCAACTTTCATATTTAGTATGACAGTTATACTGTCATATTGAGTAAAAAAAAAGCTAACTTGTGTCTTTACAAACCTTACAAACTATTTTTTTCCTGTAAAACTTACAAAGATACATTTCTCCAGGCATTATTTGACATTTTACTTGCATGATTTAGGAGTTATGTTTAAAAAACAGTCAGATTGAATGTGACAGTATACTTCCATAGTAGTTTTTTACTCAATATGCCAGTAATGTTCTTAAAATCCTGAGATAATGCAAAAAAAGCAATAAAAATGTTTTTCAACATAATTCCTACACCAAACATGTCTAATAATGCTTGAAGACATGTATCTTTGTTAGTTTTACTAGAAAATGTATCTTTTGTAAGTTTTACAAAGACTCAAGCTAGTTTTTTTTAATACAATATGACAGTATAACTGTCATACCAAATATGAAAGTTATATAAACATAACTCCAAAACGGAACATGTATTATGTCTAAAAACGCCTAAATATTGTATCTATGTGAGTTTTACAAGAATCAGTTAATTTGGTAAGGTGTACAATTACATAAATTAGGGGTTTACTCATAATGACAGTTAACTGCTACATTCAATTTGACTGTTATTTAAACATAACTCCCTAACCACACATGCAAAATAGGTTATTAAAGCCTAAAACAATGCATGCTTGTGAGTGTTACTCGAAACATATGCTATTTTAAGGTTTGCAAACACAAAAAGTAGTTTTTTACTCATTATGACAGTAATGTTCTTAAAATCCTGAGATAGTGCGAAATAAGCAATAAAAATGTTTTTCAACAATATTCCTACACCAAACATGCAACATGTCTAATAATGCCTGAAGACATGTATCTTTTTTAGTTTTACTAGAAAAATTATCTTTTGTAAGTTTTGCAAAGAGGCAAATAAGTTTTTTTAATTCAATATGACAGTATAACTGTCATACCAAATATGAAAGTTATATAACCATAACTCCAAAACTGAACATGCATTGTGTCTAAAATTGCCTGTAATATTGTATCTATGTGAGTTTCACCAGAATCAGTTAATTTGGTAAGGTGTACAATTATATAAATTAAGGGTTTACTCATAATGACAGATATCTGCTACATTCAATTTGACAGTTATTTAAACATAACTTCTAACCACACATGCAAAATAGGCTAATAAAGCCTAAAACAATGCTTCCTTGTAAGTTTTACTCGAAACATTTGCTATTTTAAGGCTTGCAAACACAAAAAGTAGTTTTTTACTCATTATGACAGTAATGTTCTTAAAATCCTGAGATAATGCGAAATAAGCAATAAAAATGTTTTTCAACTTAATTCCTACACCAAACATGCAACATGTCTAATAATGCCTGAAGACATGAATCTTTGTTAGTTTTACTAGAAAAATTATCTTTTGTAAGTTTTGCAAAAAGGCAAGTTAGTTTTTTTAATTCAATATGACAGTATAACTGTCAAACCAAATATGAAATATATATAAACATAACTCCAAAATTGAACATGCATTAATGTCTAAAAATGCCTAAAATATTGTATCTATGTGAGTTTCACAAGAATCTGGTAATTTGGTAAGGTTTACAAATACAAAAATTGTTTTTTTTTCACAATGACTGTTTAACTGCTACATTCAATTTGACTGTTATTTAAACATAACTCCCTAACCACACATGCAAAATAGGTTAATTAAGCCTAAAACAATGCATCCATGTGAGTTTTTCTCGAAACATATGCTATTTTAAGGCTTGCAAACACAAAAAGTAGTTTTTTACTCATTATGACAGTAATGTTCTTAAAATATTGAGATAATGCGAAATAAGCAATAAAAATGTTTTTCAACATGATTCCTACACCAAACATGCAAGCTGTCTAATAATGCGTGAAGATATGTATCTTTGTTAGTTTTACTAGAAAAATTATCTTTTGTAAGTTTTGCAAAGAGGCAAGTTAAGTTTTTTTAATTCAATATGAAAGTATAACTGTCATACCAAATATGAAAGTTATATAAACATAACTCCAAAACTAAACATGCATTTTGTCTAAAAATGCCTAAAATATTGAATCTATTTGAGTTTTACAAGAATCAGGTAATTTGGTAAGGTGTACAATTACAAAAATTAGGGGTTTACTCATAATGACAGATAACTGCTACATTCAATTTGACAGTTATTTAAACATAACTTCTAACCACACATGCAAAATAGGCTAATAAAGCCTAAAACAATGCATCCATGTGAGTTTTACCGAAACATATACTATTTTAAGGCTTGCAAACACAAAAAGTAGTTTTTTACTCATTATGACAGTAATGTTCTTAAAATCCTGAGATAATGCGAAATAAGCAATAAAAATGTTTTTTCAAAATAATTCCTACACCAAACCTGCAACATGTCTAATAATGCGTGAACATATGTATCTTTGTTAGTTTTACTAGAAAACATATCTTTTGTAAGTTTTGCAAAGAGGCAAGTTAGTTTTTTTAATTCAATATAACATTATAACTGTCATACCAAATATGAAATATATATAAACATAACTCCAAATTTGAACAAGTGTTATGTCTAAAAATGCCTATAATATTGTATCTATGTGAGTTTTACCAGAATCAGGTAATTTGGTAAGGTTTACAAATACAAAATTTGGGTTTTTCTCATTATGACATTATAACTGCTATATTCAATTTGACAGTTATTTTAACATAACTTCCTAACCACACATGCAAATAGGCTAATAAAGCCTAAAACGATGCATCCTTGTGAGTTTTACTCTAAACATATGCTATTTGAAGGCTTGCAAACACAAAAAGAAGTTTTTTACTCATTATGACAGTAATGTTCTTAAAATCCTGAGATAATGCGAAATAAGCAATAAAAATGTTTTTCATCATAATTCCTACACCAAACATGCAACATGTCTAATAATGCCTGGATACATGTATCTTTGTTAGTTATACTAGAAAAAATATCTTTTGTAAGTTTTACAAAGACTCAAGTTAGTTTTTTTTAATACAATATGACAGTATAACTGACATACCAAATATGAAAGTTATATAAACATAACTCCAAAACTGAACATGCATTGTGTCTAAAATTGCCTGTAATATTGTATCTATGTGAGTTTCACCATAATCAGGTAATTTGGTAGGGTTTCCAAATACAAAATTTGTTTTTTTTTCATAATGACAGTATAACTGCTACATTCAATTAAACTGTTATTTAAACATAACTTCCTAATCACACATGCAAATAGGTTAATAAAGCCTAAAACAATGTATCCTAGTGAGTTTTACTGGAAACATTTGCTATTTAAAGGCTTGCAAACACAAAAAGTATTTTTTACTCTTTATGACAGTAATGTTCTTAAAATCCTGAGATAATGCGAAATAAGCAATAAAAATGTTTTTCAACATAATTCCTACACCAAACATGCAACATGTCTAATAATGCCTGAAGAAATGTATCTTTGTTAGTTTTACTACAAAATTATCTTTTGTAGGTTTTGCAAAGAGGCAAGTTAGTTTTTTTAATTCAATATGAAAGTATAACTGTCATACCAAATATGAAAGTTATATAAACATAACTCCAAAACTAAACATGCATTATGTCTAAAAATGCCTAAAATATTGTATCTATGTGAATTTTACAAGAATCAGTCAATATGGTAAGGTGTACAATTACATAAATTAGGGGTTTACTCATAATGACAGATAACTGCTACATTCAATTTGACAGTTATTTAAACATAACTTCTAACCACACATGCAAAATAGGCTAATAAAGCCTAAAACAATGCATCCATGTGAGTTTTACCGAAACATATACTATTTTAAGGCTTGCAAACACAAAAAGTAGTTTTTTACTCATTATGACAGTAATGTTCTTAAAATCCTGAGATAATGCGAAATAAGCAATAAAAATGTTTTTTCAAAATAATTCCTACACCAAACCTGCAACATGTCTAATAATGCATGAACATATGTATCTTTGTTAGTTTTACTAGAAAACATATCTTTTGTAAGTTTTGCAAAGAGGCAAGTTAGTTTTTTTAATTCAATATAACATTATAACTGTCATACCAAATATGAAATATATATAAACATAACTCCAAATTTGAACAAGTATTATGTCTAAAAATGCCTATAATATTGTATCTATGTGAGTTTTACCAGAATCAGGTAATTTGGTAAGGTTTACAAATACAAAATTTGGGTTTTTCTCATTATGACATTATAACTGCTATATTCAATTTGACAGTTATTTTAACATAACTTCCTAACCACACATGCAAATAGGCTAATAAAGCCTAAAACGATGCATCCTTGTGAGTTTTACTCTAAACATATGCTATTTGAAGGCTTGCAAACACAAAAAGAAGTTTTTTACTCATTATGACAGTAATGTTCTTAAAATCCTGAGATAATGCGAAATAAGCAATAAAAATGTTTTTCATCATAATTCCTACACCAAACATGCAACATGTCTAATAATGCCTGGATACATGTATCTTTGTTAGTTATACTAGAAAAAATATCTTTTGTAAGTTTTACAAAGACTCAAGTTAGTTTTTTTTAATACAATATGACAGTATAACTGACATACCAAATATGAAAGTTATATAAACATAACTCCAAAACTGAACATGCATTGTGTCTAAAATTGCCTGTAATATTGTATCTATGTGAGTTTCACCATAATCAGGTAATTTGGTAGGGTTTCCAAATACAAAATTTGTTTTTTTTTCATAATGACAGTATAACTGCTACATTCAATTAAACTGTTATTTAAACATAACTTCCTAATCACACATGCAAATAGGTTAATAAAGCCTAAAACAATGTATCCTAGTGAGTTTTACTGGAAACATTTGCTATTTAAAGGCTTGCAAACACAAAAAGTATTTTTTACTCTTTATGACAGTAATGTTCTTAAAATCCTGAGATAATGCGAAATAAGCAATAAAAATGTTTTTCAACATAATTCCTACACCAAACATGCAACATGTCTAATAATGCCTGAAGAAATGTATCTTTGTTAGTTTTACTACAAAATTATCTTTTGTAGGTTTTGCAAAGAGGCAAGTTAGTTTTTTTAATTCAATATGAAAGTATAACTGTCATACCAAATATGAAAGTTATATAAACATAACTCCAAAACTAAACATGCATTATGTCTAAAAATGCCTAAAATATTGTATCTATGTGAATTTTACAAGAATCAGTCAATATGGTAAGGTGTACAATTACATAAATTAGGGGTTTACTCATAATGACAGATAACTGCTACATTCAATTTGACAGTTATTTAAACATAACTTCTAACCACACATGCAAAATAGGCTAATAAAGCCTAAAACAATGCATCCATGTGAGTTTTACCGAAACATATACTATTTTAAGGCTTGCAAACACAAAAAGTAGTTTTTTACTCATTATGACAGTAATGTTCTTAAAATCCTGAGATAATGCGAAATAAGCAATAAAAATGTTTTTTCAAAATAATTCCTACACCAAACCTGCAACATGTCTAATAATGCATGAACATATGTATCTTTGTTAGTTTTACTAGAAAACATATCTTTTGTAAGTTTTGCAAAGAGGCAAGTTAGTTTTTTTAATTCAATATAACATTATAACTGTCATACCAAATATGAAATATATATAAACATAACTCCAAATTTGAACAAGTATTATGTCTAAAAATGCCTATAATATTGTATCTATGTGAGTTTTACCAGAATCAGGTAATTTGGTAAGGTTTACAAATACAAAATTTGGGTTTTTCTCATTATGACATTATAACTGCTATATTCAATTTGACAGTTATTTTAACATAACTTCCTAACCACACATGCAAATAGGCTAATAAAGCCTAAAACGATGCATCCTTGTGAGTTTTACTCTAAACATATGCTATTTGAAGGCTTGCAAACACAAAAAGAAGTTTTTTACTCATTATGACAGTAATGTTCTTAAAATCCTGAGATAATGCGAAATAAGCAATAAAAATGTTTTTCATCATAATTCCTACACCAAACATGCAACATGTCTAATAATGCCTGGATACATGTATCTTTGTTAGTTATACTAGAAAAAATATCTTTTGTAAGTTTTACAAAGACTCAAGTTAGTTTTTTTAATACAATATGACAGTATAACTGACATACCAAATATGAAAGTTATATAAACATAACTCCAAAACTGAACATGCATTGTGTCTAAAATTGCCTGTAATATTGTATCTATGTGAGTTTCACCAGAATCAGGTAATTTGGTAGGGTTTCCAAATACAAAATTTGTTTTTTTTTCATAATGACAGTATAACTGCTACATTCAATTAAACTGTTATTTAAACATAACTTCCTAATCACACATGCAAATAGGTTAATAAAGCCTAAAACAATGTATCCTTGTGAGTTTTACTGGAAACATTTGCTATTTAAAGGCTTGCAAACACAAAAAGTATTTTTTACTCTTTATGACAGTAATGTTCTTAAAATCCTGAGATAATGCGAAATAAGCAATAAAAATGTTTTTCAACATAATTCCTACACCAAACATGCAACATGTCTAATAATGCCTGAAGAAATGTATCTTTGTTAGTTTTACTACAAAATTATCTTTTGTAGGTTTTGCAAAGAGGCAAGTTAGTTTTTTTAATTCAATATGAAAGTATAACTGTCATACCAAATATGAAAGTTATATAAACATAACTCCAAAACTAAACATGCATTATGTCTAAAAATGCCTAAAATATTGTATCTATGTGAATTTTACAAGAATCAGTCAATATGGTAAGGTGTACAATTACATAAATTAGGGGTTTACTCATAATGACAGATAACTGCTACATTCAATTTGACAGTTATTTAAACATAACTTCCTAACCACACATGCAAAATAGGCTAATAAAGCCTAAAACAATGCATCCATGTGAGTTTTACTCGAAACATATGCTATTTTAAGGCTTGCAAACACAAAAAGTAGTTTTTTACTCATGACAGTAATGTTCTCAAAATCCTGAGATAATGCGAAATAAGCAATAAAAAAGTTTTTCATCATAATTCCTACACCAAACATGTCTTATAATGTCTGGATACAAGTATATTTGTCAGTTATACTAGAAAAATTATCTTTTGTAAGTTTTACAAAGACTCAAGTTAGTTTATTTCATACAATATGACAGTATAGCTGTCATACCAAATATGAAAGTTATATAAACATAACTCCAAAACTGAACATGCATTATGTCTAAAAATGCCTGTAATGTTGTATCTATGTGAGTTTTACCAGAATCAGGTAATTTTGTAAGGTTTGCAAATACAAAAGTTTTTTTTTTTTATGACAGTATACCTGTTACATTCAATTTGACTGTTATTTAAGCTTAACTTCCAAATCACACATGCAAATAGGTTAAAAAAGCCTAAAACAATGCATCCTTGTGAGTTTTACTCGAAACATTTGCTATTTTAAGGCTTGCAATTACAAAAAGTACTTTTTTTATTCATTATGACAGTAATGTTCTTAAAATCCTGAGATATGCGAAATAAGCAATAAAAATGTTTTTCAACATAATTCCTACACCAAACATGCAACATGTCTAATAATGCCTGAAGACATGTATCTTTGTAAGTTTTACTAGAAAATTATCTTTTGTAAGTTTTGCAAAAAGGGAAATTAGTTTTTTTAATTCAATGACATTATAACTGTCATACCAAATATGAAAGTTATATAAACATAACTCCAAAACTGAACATGCATTATGTCTAAAAATGCCTAAATTAATGTATCTATGTGAGTTTTACAAGAATCAGTTAATTTGGTTAGGTGTACAATTACATAAATTAGGGGTTTACTCATAATGACAGATAACTGCTACATTCAATTTGACAGTTATTTAAACATAATTTCCTAACCACACATACAAAATAGGCTAATAAAGCCTAAAACAATGTATCCTTGTGAGTTTTACTCGAAACATTTGCTATTTTAAGGCTTGCAAACACAAAAAGTAGTTTTTTACTCATTATGACAGTAATAAATGGCTAATTATGCCTTGAGAAATTTATCTTTGTGAGTTTTACTGGGAACATTTTTTTTTTGTAAGGTTTATAAAGACACAAGTTTTTTTTTTTTTTACTCAATATGATGGTATAACTGTCATACTAAATATAAAAGTTGTATAAACATAACTCCAAAACCAAACATGCATTATGTCTAAAAATGCCTGCAATATTGTATCTTTGTGATTTTTTACCAGAATCAGGTATTTTTGGTAAGGTTTACAAATACAAAAATTTGGTTTTACTCACTATGACAGTATACTGTCACATTCAATCTGACAGTTATTTAAACATACTGTAACTCATAAACCACAATTACAAAATGGCTAATAATGCCTGTAAGAATGTATCTTTGTGAGTTTTCCTGGAAAACATTTTTTTTATAAGGTTTGTAAAGAAACAAGTTAGTTGTTTCACTTAATATGACAGTATAACTGTCATACTAAATATGAAAGTTAAATAAACATAACTCCAAAACCAAACTTGCAATACGTCTAAAAATGCCTGTAATATTGAATCTATGTGAGTTTTACCAGAATCAGGTATTTTGGTAAGGTTTACAAATACAAAAATGTGGTTTTACTCATAATGACAGTATAACTGCGATATTCAAAATAACAGTTATTTAAACATAACTCCTAAACCAAACAAGCTAAATGGCTAATAATGCCTGGAGAAATGTATCTTTGTGAGTTTTACTAGAAAAAAATATTTTGTAAGGTTTGTAAAGAAAAACGTTTTTTTTTTTTACTCAATGTGATGGTATAACTGTCAAACTAAATATAAAAGTAATATAAACATAATTCGAAAACCAAACTCCTAAACCAAACTTGCAATCCGTCTTAAACTATCTGTAATATTGAATCTATATGAGTTTTACCAGAATCAGGTATTTTGATAAGGTTTACAAATACAGAACTTGGGTTTTACTCATAATGACAGTATAACTGCATTATTTGATATGACAGTTATTTAAACATAACTCTTTAACCATCCATCCATCCATCCATCTTCTTCCGCTTATCCGAGGTCGGGTCGCGGGGGCAGCAGCCTAAGCAGGGAAGCCCAGATTTCCCTCTCCCCAGCCACTTCGTCCAGCTCTTCCTGTGGGACCCCGAGGCGTTCCCAGCCCAGCCGGGAGACATAGTCTTCCCAACGTGTCCTGGGTCTTCCCCGCGGCCTCCTACCGGTCGGACGTGCCCTAAACACCTCCCTAGGGAGGCGTTCGGGTGGCATCCTGACCAGATGCCCGAACCACCTCATCTGGCTCCTCTCGATGTGGAGGAGCAGCGGCTTTACTTTGAGCTCCTCCCGGATGACAGAGCTTCTCACACTATCTCTAAGGGAGAGCCCCGCCACCCGGCGGATGAAACTCATTTCGGCCGCTTGTACCCGTGATCTTGTCCTTTCGGTCATAACCCAAAGCTCATGACCATAGGTGAGGATGGGAACGTAGATCGACCGGTAAATTGAGAGCTTTGCCTTCCGGCTCAGCTCCTTCTTCACCACAACGGATCGATACAGCGTCCGCATTACTGAAGACGCCGCACCGATCCGCCTGTCGATCTCACGATCCACTCTTCCCTCACTCGTGAACAAGACTCCGAGGTACTTGAACTCCTCAACTTGGGGCAAGATCTCCTCCCCAACCCGGAGATGGCACTCCACCCTTTTCCGGGCGAGAACCATGGACTCGGACTTGGAGATGCTGATTCTCATCCCAGTCGCTTCACACTCGGCTGCGAACCGATCCAGTGAGAGCTGAAGATCCTGGCCAGATGAAGCCATCAGGACCACATCATCTGCAAAAAGCAGAGACCTAATCCTGCAGCCACCAAACCAGATCCCCTCAACGCCTTGACTGCGCCTAGAAATTCTGTCCATAAAAGTTATGAACAGAATCGGTGACAAAGGGCAGCCTTGGCGGAGTCCAACCCTCACTGGAAACGTGTCCGACTTACTGCCGGCAATGCGGACCAAGCTCTGGCACTGAGCATACAGGGAGCGGACTGCCACAATCAGACAGTCCGATACCCCATACTCTCTGAGCACTCCCCACAGGACTTCCTGAGGGACACGGTCGAATGCCTTCTCCAAGTCCACAAAACACATGTAGACTGGTTGGGCAAACTCCCATGCACCCTCAAGGACCCTGCCGAGAGTATAGAGCTGGTCCACAGTTCCACGACCAGGACGAAAACCACACTGTTCCTCCTGAATCCGAGGTTCGACTATCCGGCGTAGCCTCCTCTCCAGTACACTTGAATAGACCTTACCGGGAAGGCTGAGGAGTGTGATCCCACGATAGTTAGAACACACCCTCCGGTTCCCCTTCTTAAAGAGAGGAACCACCACCCCGGTCTGCCAATCCAGAGGTACCGCCCCCGATGTCCACGCGATGCTGCAGAGTCTTGTCAACCAAGACAGCCCCACAGCATCCAGAGCCTTAAGGAACTCCGGGCGGATCTCATCTACCCCTGGGGCCTTGCCACCGAGGAGCTTTTCAACTACCTCAGCAACCTCAGCCCCAGAAATAGGAGAGCCCACCACAGACTCCCCAGGCACTGCTTCCTCATAGGAAGACGTGTTGGTGGGATTGAGGAGGTCTTCGAAGTATTCCCTCCACCGATCCACAACATCTGCAGTCGAGGTCAGCAGAACACCATCCTCACCATACACGGTGTTGATAGTGCACTGCTTCCCCTTCCTGAGGCGGCGGATGGTGGTCCAGAATTGCTTCGAAGCCGTCCGGAAGTCGTTTTCCATGGTTTCCCCGAACTCCTCCCATGTCCGAGTTTTTGCCTCTGTGACCGCTGAAGCCGCACACCGCTTGGCCTGTCGGTACCTGTCCGCTGCCTCAGGAGTCCTATGAGCCAAAAGAACCCGATAGGACTCCTTCTTCAGCTTGACGGCATCCCTCACCGCCGGTGTCCACCAACGGGTTCTAGGATTACCGCCACGACAAGCACCAACTACCTTGCGGCCACAGCTCCAATCAGCCGCCTCGACAATAGAGGCGCGGAACATGGTCCATTCAGACTCAATGTCCAGCACCTCCCTCGTGACATGTTCAAAGTTCTTCCGGAGGTGGGAATTGAAACTCTCTCTGACAGGAGACTCTGCCAGACGTTCCCAGCAAACCCTCACAATGCGTTTGGGCCTGCCAGGTCTGTCCGGCATCCTCCCCAACCATCGCAGCCAACTCAACACCAGGTGGTGATCGGTAGAAAGCTCCGCCCCTCTCTTCACCCGAGTGTCCAAAACATGAGGCCGCAAATCCGATGACACAACTACAAAGTCGATCATGGAACTGCGGCCTAGGGTGTCCTGGTGCCAAGTGCACATATGGACACCCTTATGTTTGAACATGGTGTTCGTTATGGACAATCTGTGACGGGCACAAAAGTCCAATAACAAAACACCGCTCGGGTTCAGATCCGGGCAGCCATTCTTCCCAATCACGCCTCTCCAGGTTTCACTGTCGTTGCCAACATGAGCATTGAAGTCCCCCAGTAGAACGAGGGAATCACCCGGGGGAGCACTCTCAAGTACTCACTCAAGTGAATCCAAAAAGGGTGGGTACTCTGATCTGCGGTTTGGCGCGTAAGCGCAAACCACAGTCAGGACCCGTTCCCCCACCCGAAGGCGGAGGGAAGCTACCCTCTCGTCCACCGGGTTGAACTCCAACGTACAGGCTCTGAGCCGGGGGGAAACAAGAATTGCCACCCCAGCCCGTCGCCTCTCACTGCCGGCAACGCCAGAGTGGAAGAGAGTCCAGCCCCTCTCGAGAGAACTGGTTCCAGAGCCCTTGCTGTGCGTCGAAGTGAGTCCGACTATATCTAGCCGGAACTTCTCCACCTCGCGCACTAGCTCAGGCTCCTTCCCCCCCAGCGAGGTGACGTTCCACGTCCCAAGAGCTAGCTTCTGTAGCCGAGGATCGGACCGCCAAGTGCCCTGCCTTCGGCTGCCGCCCAGCTCACATCGCACCCGACCTCTATGACCCCTGCTATGGGTGGTGAGCCCATTGGAGGGGGGACCCATGTTGCCTCTTCGGGCTGTGCTCTTCGGGGACAGGCCCGGCCACCAGGCGCTCGCCATCGTGCTCCAGAGGGGGGCCCCGATGACCCGCGTCCGGGCGAGGGAAATCTGGGTCCTTGGTTTTTATATTTCATGGAGGTCTTCGAGCTGCTCTTTGTCTGATCCCTCACCTAGGACCAGTTTGTCTTGGGAGACCCTACCAGGGGGCATAAAGCCCCCGGACAACATAGCTCCTAGGATCATTGGGACACGCAAACTCCTCTACCACATTAAGGTGGCAGCTCAGAGAGCCAAACCAAACATGATAAATGGCTAATAATGCCTGGAAAAATGTATACAAACATAAGTCCAAAACCAAACATGCATTATGTCTAAAAATGCCTTTAGTATTGTATCTATGTGAGTTTTACCAGAATCAGGTATTTTGGTAAGGTTTACATATACACAAATATGGTTTTACTCATAATGACAGTAAAACTGCCACATTTAATATGACAGTTATGTAAACATAACTCCTATACCACACATGCAAAATGGTTAATAATGCCTGGAGAAATGTATCTTTGTGATTTTTACTTGAAAAAAATATTTTGTAAGGTTTGTAAAGACACAAGTTAGTTTTTTTTTATTCAATATGATGGTATAACTGTTATACTAAATATGAAAGTTATATAAACATAATTCCAAAAACAAACTCCTAAACCAAACTTGCAATCTGTCTTAAACTGCCTGTAATATTGAATCTATGTGAGTTTTACCAGAATAGGGTATTTTGGTAAGGTTTACAAATACAAAACCTGGGTTTTACTCATAATGACAGTATAACTGCAACATTTGATATGACAGTTATTTAAACATAACTCCTAATCCAAACATGATAAATGGCTAATAATGCCTGGAGAAATGTATCATTGTGAGTTTTACTGGAAACAAATAATTTGTAAGGTTTATAAAGACACAAGTTAGTTTTTTTTATTTAATATGATGGTATAACTGTCATACTAAATATGAAAGTTATATAAACATAACTCCAAAACCAAACATGCATTATGTCTAAAAATGCCTGTAATATTGTATCTATGTGAGTTTTACCAGAATCAGGTATTTTGGTAAGGTTGAAAAATACAAAAATTAGGTTTTACTCATAATGACAGTATAACTGCCACATTGACTGCCACCAAACATGCATTATGTCTAAAAATGCTTATAATTTTGTATCCATGTGAGTTTTACTAGAATCAGTTGTTTGTGTAAGGTTTACAAATGCAAAATATTAGTTTTACTCATAATGACAGTATACTGTCACAATTAATCCGACAAAATGGCTAATAATGCCTTGAGGAATGTATCTTTGTGAGTTTTACTGAAAAAATACCTGCTACACCCTAGTGGCAGGTATTTAAATTGTGTAAATAATTGTGTATTTTTACACAATTTAACAATATAGCTGTCATACTATATATGAAAGTTATATAAACATAATTCCAAAACCAAATATGCAATCTGTCTAAAAATGCCTGTAATATTGAATATGTGTGAGTTTTATCAGAATCAGGTATTTTGGTAAGGTTTACGAATACAAAAATTAGGTTTTACTCATAGTGATATAGTATAACTGCCACACTCAATATGACAGTTAATTAAACATAACTCCTAAAACACAAATGCAAAATGACTACTAATGCCTAGAGAAATGTATATTTGTGAATTTTACTGGAAAACAATATTTTGTTTGTAAAGATACAAATTAGTTTTTTTTTACTCAATATGTTGGTATAACTGTCATACTAAATATGAAAGTTATATAAACATAACTCCAAAACCAAACATGTTTTATGTCTAAAAAATTCCTGTAATATTGCATCGATGTGGGTTTTACCAGAATAAGGTATTTTGGTTGGTTTACAAATACAAAAAATAGGTTTTACTCATAATGACAGTATACTGTCACATGCAATCTGACAGTTATTTAAACATAACTCCTAAACCAAACATGATAATAGCTAATAAAGCCTGGAAAAATGTATATAAACATAACTCCAAAACCAAACATGCATTATGTCTAAAAATGCCTGGAATATTGTATCCATGTGATTTTTACCATTTTTGGTAAGGTTTACAAATACAAAAATTAGGTTTTACTCACTATGACAGTATACTGTCACATTCAATCTGACAGTTATTTAAACATATTGTAACTCCTAAACCACAAATACAAAATGGCTAATAATGTCTGGAGAAATGTATCTTTGTGAGTTTTCCTGGAAAAAAAAAATGTATAAGGTTTGTAAAGACACAAGTTAGTTTTTTTTACTTAATATGACAGTAGAACTGTCATACTAAATATGAAAGTTAAATGAACATAACTCAGAAACCAAACTTGCAATACGTCTAAAAATGCCTGTAATATTGAATCTATGTGAGTTTTACCAGAATCAGATATTTTGGTAAGGTTTACAAATACAAAAATTGGGTTTTACTCATAATGACAGTATAACTGCCATATTCAAAATAACAGTTATTTAAACATAACTCCTTAACCAAACATGCTAAATAGCTAATAATGCCTGGAGAAATGTATCTTTGTGAGTTTTACTAGAAATTTTTTTTTTTTTTTTTTTTTTACTCAATATGATGGTATAACTGTCAAAGTAAATATAAAAGTAATATAAACATCATTCCAAAACCAAACTCCTAAACCAAACTTGCAATCCGTCTTAAACTGCCTGTAATATTGAATCTATATGAGTTTTACCAGAATCAGGTATTTTGATAAGGTTTACAAATACAAAACTTGGGTTTTACTCATAACTGAAATTATTTGATATGACAGTTATTTAAACATAACTCCTAAACCAAACATGATAAATAGCTAATAATGCCTGGAAAAATGTCTATAATCATAACTCCAAAACCAAACATGCCTTATGTCTTAAAATGCCTGTAATATTGTATCAATGTGAGTTTTACCAGAATCAGGAATTTTGGTAAGGTTTATAAATACAAAAATTACAAAATACAAAAATGTTTTTTCAATTTGTTTGTATAACTGTCATAATAAAAGTAAAAGTTATATAAACATAACTCCAATACCAAACATGCAATCCGTCTAAAAATGCCTGTAATATTTAATCTATGTGAGTTTTACTAGAATCAGGTATTTTGTTAAGGCTTACAAATACAAAAATTTGGTTTTACTCACTATGACAGTATACTGTCACATTCAATCTCACTGTTATTTAAACATAACTCCTAAACCACACATGCAAAATGACTAATAATGCCGAGAAAAATGTATCTCTGTGAATTTTACTGGAAAAAAATATTTTCTAAGGTTTGTAACATTACAAGTTTGTTATTTTTTACTCAATTTGACAGTATAACTGTCATACTAAATATGAAAGTTATATACACATAACTCCAAAACCAAACTTGCAATCCGTCTAAAAATGCCTGTAATATTGAATCTATGTGAGTTTTACCAAAATCAGGTATTTTGGTAAGGTTTACAAATACAAAAATTACGTTTTACTCATAATGACAGTATAACTGCCACACTCAATTTGACAGTTTTTTAAACATAACTCCTAAAAAAACAAATGCAAAATGACTATGAATGCCTGGAAAAATGTATATTTGTGAATATTAATGGAAAAAAATATTTTGTAAGGTTTGTAAAGACACAAATTTGTTTTTTTTATGCAATATGATGGTATAACTGTCATACTAAATATGAAAGTTATATAAACATAACTCCAAAACCAAAAAGGTTTTATGTCTAAAAATTCCTGTAATATTGTATCTATGTGAGTTTTACCAGAATCAGGTATTTTGGTAAGGTTTACAAATACAAAAATTAGGTTTTACTCACTATGACAGTATACTGCCACACTCAACATGACAGTTATTTAAACATAATTCCTAAACCATACATGATACATGGCTAATAATGCCTGGAGAAATGTAGCTTTGTGATTTTTACTAGAAATTTTTTTTTTTTTTTTTTTTTTTACTCAATATGATGGTATAACTGTCAAAGTAAATATAAAAGTAATATAAACATCATTCCAAAACCAAACTCCTAAACCAAACTTGCAATCCGTCTTAAACTGCCTGTAATATTGAATCTATATGAGTTTTACCAGAATCAGGTATTTTGATAAGGTTTACAAATACAAAACTTGGGTTTTACTCATAACTGAAATTATTTGATATGACAGTTATTCAAACATAACTCCTAAACCAAACATGATAAATAGCTAATAATGCCTGGAAAAATGTCTATAATCATAACTCCAAAACCAAACATGCCTTATGTCTTAAAATGCCTGTAATATTGTATCAATGTGAGTTTTACCAGAATCAGGAATTTTGGTAAGGTTTATAAATACAAAAATTACAAAATACAAAAATGTTTATTCAATATGTTTGTATAACTGTCATAATAAAAGTAAAAGTTATATAAACATAACTCCAATACCAAACATGCAATCCGTCTAAAAATGCCTGTAATATTTAATCTATGTGAGTTTTACTAGAATCAGGTATTTTGTTAAGGCTTACAAATACAAAAATTTGGTTTTACTCACTATGACAGTATACTGTCACATTCAATCTCACTGTTATTTAAACATAACTCCTAAACCACACATGCAAAATGACTAATAATGCCGAGAAAAATGTATCTCTGTGAATTTTACTGGAAAAAAATATTTTCTAAGGTTTGTAACATTACAAGTTTGTTATTTTTTACTCAATTTGACAGTATAACTGTCATACTAAATATGAAAGTTTTATACACATAACTCCAAAACCAAACTTGCAATCCGTCTAAAAATGCCTGTAATATTGAATCTATGTGAGTTTTACCAAAATCAGGTATTTTGGTAAGGTTTACAAATACAAAAATTAGGTTTTACTCATAATGACAGTATAACTGCCACACTCAATTTGACAGTTTTTTAAACATAACTCCTAAAAAAACAAATGCAAAATGACTATGAATGCCTGGAAAAATGTATCTTTGTGAATATTAATGGAAAAAAATATTTTGTAAGGTTTGTAAAGACACAAATTTGTTTTTTTTACGCAATATGATGGTATAACTGTCATACTAAATATGAAAGTTATATAAACATAACTCCAAAACCAAAAAGGTTTTATGTCTAAAAATTCCTGTAATATTGTATCTATGTGAGTTTTACCAGAATCAGGTATTTTGGTAAGGTTTACAAATACAAAAATTAGGTTTTACTCACTATGACAGTATACTGCCACACTCAACATGACAGTTATTTAAACATAATTCCTAAACCATACATGATACATGGCTAATAATGCCTGGAGAAATGTAGCTTTGTGATTTTTACTAGAAAAAAATATTTTGTAAGGTTTGTAAAGACAAAAGTTAGTTTTTTTTTACTCAATATCATGGTATAACCGTCATACTAAATATGAAAGTTATATAAACATAATTCCAAAACCAAACTCCTAAACCAAACTTGCAATATGTCTTAAACTGCCTGTAATATTTAATCTATGTGAGTTTTACCAGAATCAGGTATTTTGGTAAGGTTTACAAATACAAAACTTGGGTTTTACTCATAATGACAGTATAACTGCAACATTTGATATGACAGTTATTTAAACATAACTCCTAAACCAAACATGATAAATGGCTAATAATGCCTGGAGAAATGTATCAGTGTGAGTTTTACTGGAAACAAATAATTTGTAAGGTTTATAAAGACACAAGTTAGTTTTTTTTATTTAATATGATGGTATAACTGTCATACTAAATATGAAAGTTATATAAATATAACTCCAAAACCAAACATACATTATGTCTAAAAATGCCTGTAATATTGAATCTATGTGAGTTTTACCAGAATCTGGTATTTTGGTAAGGTTTACAATTACAAAAATTAGGTTTTACCCATAATGACAGTATAACTGCCACATTGACTGCCACCAAACATACATTGTGTTTAAAAATGCTTATAATTTTGTATCCATGTGAGTTTTACTATAATCAGTTGTTTTTGTAAGGTTTACAAATATAAACTATTAGTTTTACTCATATGGACAGTATACTGACAAAATGGCCTTGAGGAATGTATATTTGTGAGTTTTACTGGAAAAATATTTTGGAAGGTTTGTAAAGACACAAGTTAGTTTTTTTTACACAATTTAACAGTTTAGCTCTCATACTATATATGAAAGTTATATGAACATAATTCCAAAACCAAATATGCAATCCGTCAAAAAATGCCTGTAATATTGAATATATGTGAGTTTTATCAGATTCAGGTATTTTGGTAAGGTTTACGAATACAAAAATTAGGTTTTACTCATAGATATAACTGCCACGCTCAATATGACAGTTAATTAAACATAACTCCTAAAACACAAATGCAAAATGACTAATAATGCTTAGAGAAATGTATAGTTGTGAATTTTACTGGAAAACAATATTTTGTAAGATTTGTAAAGATAAAAATTATTTTTTTTAAATTCAAAATAATGGTATAACTGTCATACTAAATATGAAAGTCATATAAACATAACTCCAAAACATGCTTTATGTCTAAAAATTCCTGGAATATTGTATCGGTGTGGGTTTTACCAACTTTAACCCTAACCCTAACCCTAACCCTAACCCCTAACCCTAACCCTAACCCTAACCACACATGCAAAATGGCTAATAATGCTTGGAAAAATTTATATTTGTGAGTTTTACTGGAAAAAAAAAATTGTAAGGTTTGTAAAGACACAAGTTATTTTTTTTATTCAATATGACATTATAACTGTCATACTAAATGTAAAAGTTATATAAACATAACTTCAAAACCATGTATTATATCAAAAAATGCCTGTAATTTTGTATCCATGTGAGTTTTACTAGAATCAGTTGTTTTTGTAAGGTTTGCAAATACAAAATATTGGTTTTACTCACTATGACAGTATACTGCTGTCATATTGAGTAAAAAAAAAACTAACGTGTTTTTACAAACTTAAAAAAAAAAAAATGTTTCCAGAAAAAATCACAGAGATACATTTCTCCAGTTATTATTAGTCACTTTTAATGTGTGGTATAGGAGTTTTGTTTAAATAACTGTCAGATTGAATGTGACAGTATACTGTCATAGTGAGTAAAACCAATATTTTGTATTTGCAAAACTTACAAAAACAACTGATTCTAATAAAACTCACATGGATACATCGTTACAGGCAATTTTAGATATAATGCATGTTTGGTTTTTTAGTTATAATTATACAACTTTTACATTAAGTATGACAGTTATACTGTCATATTGAGTAAAACAAAACTAACTTGTGTCTTTACAAACCTTACAAAATATTGTTTTTCCATTAAAACTCACAAAGATTCCTTTCTCCAGGCATTATTAGCCATATAGCAAGTTTGGTTTAGGAGTTATGTTTAAATATTTGTCATTTTGAACGTGGCAGTTATACTGTCATTATGAGTAAAACTTAATTTTTTTATTTGTAAACCTTACCAAAATACCTAGTACTGGAAAGAAATATTTTGTAAGGTTTGTATAGACACAAGTTAGTTTCTTTTACTCAATATGACAGTATAACTGTCATACTAAATGTAAAAGTTATATAATTAAAACTCCAAAACCAAACATGCATTATGTCTAAAAATGCCTGTAATATTGTATCCATGTGAGTTTTAGTAGAATCAGTTGTTTTTGTAAGGTTTTGCAAATACAAAATATTGGTTTTACTCACTATGACAGTATACTGTTACATTCAATCTGACATAACTCCTAAACCACACATGCAAAATGACTAATAATGCCTGGAAAAATGTATCTCAGTGAATTTTACTGGAAAAAAAATATTTTGTAAGGTTTGTAAAAACACAAGTTAGTTTTTTCTACTCAATTTGACAATATAAATGTCATACTATATATGAAAGTTATATAAACTTAACTCCAAAACCAAACATGCAATCCATCTAAAAATGCCTGTAATATTGAGTCTCTGTGAGTTTTACCAGAATCAGGTATTTTGGTAAGGTTTACAAATACAAAAATTAGGTTTTACTCATAGACAGAATAACTCCCACATTCAAAATGACAGTTATTTAAACATAACTCCTAAACCAAACATGCTAAATGGCTAATTATGACTGGCGAAATGCATTTTTGTGAGTTTTACTGGAAAAAACATTTTTTTGTAAGGTTTGTAAAGACACAAGTTAGTTTTTATTACTCCATATGACAGTGTAACTCTCATACTAAATGTAAAATTTATATAAACATATCTCCAAAACCAAACATGCTTTATATCTAAAAATGCCTGTAATATTGAATCCATGTGAGTTTTACTAGAATAAGTTGTTTTTGTAAGGTTTGCAAATACAAAATATTGATTTTACTCATTATGACAGTATACTGTCACATTCAATCTGACAGTTATTTAAACATAACTCCTAAACCACACATGCAAAAATGCTAATAATGCCTAAAACAATGTATCCTTGTGAGATTTACTCGAACATATGCTTTTTTAAGGCTTGCAATTAAAAAAAGTAGTTTTTTTCTCAATATGACAGTGATGTTTTTAAAATCCTGATATAATGCAAAAAAAGCAACCAAATTGTTTTTCAACATAATTCCTAAACCAAACATGCATTATGTCTTAAAATGCCTATAATATTGTATCCAAGTGAGTTTTAGTAGAATAATTTGTTTTTGTAAGGTTTGCAAATACAACATTTTGGTTTTACTCACTATGACAGTATACTGTCACATTCAATATGACTGTTATTTAAACATACATTCTAAACCACAGATGCAAAATGGCTAATAATGCCTGGAGAAATGTATTTTTGTGAGTTTTACCGGAAAAAAAATATTTTGTAAGGTTTGTTTGGACACAATATAGTTTTTTTTACTCAATATGATGGTATAACTGTCTTACTAAATTTGAAAGTTATATAAACATAACTTCAAAACCAAACATGCAATCCGTCTAAAAATGCCTGTAATATTGAATCTATGTGAGTTTTACCAGAAACAGGTATTTTGGTAAGGTTTACAAATACAAAAATTAGGTTTTACTCATAATGACAGTATAACTGCAATGTTCAAAATGACAGTTATTTAAACATAACTCGTAAACCCAACATGCTAAATGGCTAATAATGACTGGAGAAATGCATCTTTGTGAGTTTTACTGAAAAACAACAACATTTTTGTAAGGTTTGTAAAGACACAAGTTAGTTGTTTTTTACTCCATATGACAGTATAATTGTCATACTAAATGTAAAATGTATATAAACAAAACTCCAAAACTAAACATGCATTATGTCTAAAAATGCCTGTAACATTGTATCCATGTGAGTTTTACTAGAATCATTTTTTTTTTAAGGTTTACAAATACAAAATATTGGTTTTACTCACT
Organism: Nerophis lumbriciformis; assembly: GCF_033978685.3. Classification (NCBI taxonomy): domain Eukaryota; kingdom Metazoa; phylum Chordata; class Actinopteri; order Syngnathiformes; family Syngnathidae; genus Nerophis; species Nerophis lumbriciformis. Next base: position 43,090,309 of record NC_084555.2, read on the forward strand.
ATGACAGTATGCTGTCACATTCAATCTGACAGTTATTTAAACATAGCTCCTAAACCACACACAGAAAATGACTAATAATGCCTGGAGAAATGTATCTTTGTGAGTTTTACAGAAAAAATAAAATATATTTTGTAAGGTTTGTAAAGACACAAGTTAGTTTTTTTTACTTAATATGACAGTATAACTGTCATAGTAAATATGAAAGTTATATAAACATAACTCCAAAACCAAACATGCATTATGCCAAAAAATGCCTGTAATATTGTATCTATGTGAGTTTTACTACAATCAGGTATTTTGGTAAGGTTTACAAATACAAAAATAAGGTTTTACTCATAATGACAGTATAATTGCCACACTCAATATGACAGTTATTTAAATATAACTCCTAAACCACACATGCAAAATGGCTAATAATGCTTGGAAAAAATTGTTATTTTGTAAAGACAAGTTATTTTTTTTACTCAATATGACATTATAACTTTCATTCTAAATGTAAAAGTTATATAAACATAACTCCAAAACCAAACATGCATATTATCTAAAAAAAACTGTAATATTGTATCCATGTGAGTTTTACTAGAATCAGTCTTTTTTGTAAGGTTTGCAAATACAAAATATTGGTTTTACTCACTATGACAGTATACTGCTGTCATATTGAGTAAAAAAAACTTGTGTTATAACAAACCTTACAAAATATTTTTTTCCAGAAAAATTCACAGAGATACATTTCTCCAGGCATTATTAGTCATTTTGAATGTGTGGTTTAGGAGTTATGTTTAAATAACTGTCAGATCGAATGTGACAGTATACTGTCATAGTGAGTAAAACCTATTTTTTGTATTTGTAAACTTTACCAAAATACCTGATTCTGGTAAAACCCACATCGATACAATATTACAAGAATTTTTAGACATAAAGCATGTTTGGTTTTGGAGTCATGTTTATATAACTTTCATATTTAGTATGAAAGTTATACCATCATATTGAGTAAAAAACAAAAAATAATTTGTATCTTTACAAACCTTAAAAATATTTTTTTCCAGTAAAATTCACAAATATACCTCAAATATATATATAGTCATTTTGCATTTGTGTTTTAGGAGTTATGTTTAATTAACTGTCATATTGAGTGTGGCGGTTATGCTGTCACTATGAGTAAAACCTAATTTTTGTTTTTGTAAACCTTACCAAAATACCTGATTCTGATAAAACTCACATGTATTCAATATTACAGGCATTTTTAAATGGATTGCATGTTTGGTTTTTGAGTTAGGTTTTGGAGTTATGTTTCTATAACTTTTTTATTTAGTTTGACAGTATACCGTCATATTGAGTAAAAAAACTTGTGTCTTTGTAAACCTTACAAAAGATCATTACTCTAGTAAAACTAACAAAGATACATTTCTCCAGGTTTAATAGCCATTTTCATGTGTCGTTTATGACTTATGTTTAAATAACTGTCATATTGAGTGTGGCACTTATAATGTCACTATCAGTAAAACCTATTTTTTTTATTTGTCAACCTTACCAAAATACCTCATTTTGGTAAAACTCACATATATTTAATACTACAGACATTTTTAGACGGATTGCAAGTTTGTTTTTGAGTCATGTTTATATATTTTCTGCATGTAGTATGACAGTTATACTGTCATATTGAGTAAAAAAAACTAACGTGTGTCTTTACAAACCTTACAAATTATTTTTCCTAGTAAAACTCACAAAGATACATTTCTCCAGGCATTATTAGCCATTTTGCATGTGTGGTTTAGGAGTTATGTTTACATAACTGTCAGATTGAATGTGACAGTATACTGTCATAGTGAGTAAAACCTAATTTTTGTATTTGTAAACCTTACCAAAATACCTGATTCTGGTAAAACTCACATGTATTCAATATTACAGGCATTTTTAAATGGATTGCATGTTTGGTTTTTGAGTTAGGTTTTGGAGTTATGTTTCTATAACTTTTTTATTTAGTTTGACAGTATACCGTCATATTGAGTAAAAAAACTTGTGTCTTTGTAAACCTTACAAAAGATCATTACTCTAGTAAAACTAACAAAGATACATTTCTCCAGGTTTAATAGCCATTTTCATGTGTCGTTTATGACTTATGTTTAAAAAACTGTCATATTGAGTGTGGCAGTTATACTGTCATTATGAGTAAAACCTAAATTTTGTATTTGTAAACCTTACCAAAATACCTGATTTTGGTAAAACTCACATAGATTCAATATTACAGGCATTTTTAGACGGATTGCAAGTTTGGTTTTAGAGTTATGTGTATATAACTTTCATATTTAGTATGACAGTTATACTGTCAAATTGAGTAAAAAATAACAAACTCGTAATTTTAAAAACCTCACAAAATATTTTTTTCCAATAAAATTCAGATAGATACATTTTTCTCGGCATTATTAGTCATTTTGCATGTGTGGTTTAGGAGTTATTTTTAAATAGCTGTCAGATTGAATGTGACAGTATACTGTCATAGTGAGTAAAACCAATATTTTGTATTTGAAAAACTTACAAAAACAACTGATTCTAGTAAAACTCACATTGATACAATATTACAGGCATTTTTAGACATAATGCATGTTTGGTTTTGGAGTTATGTTTATATATTTTTTACATTTAGTATTACAGTTATACTGTCATATTGAGTAAAAAAAAACTAACTTGTGTCTTTATAAACCTTACAAAATGTTTTTCCTGTAAAACTCACAAAGATACATTTCTCCAGGCATTATTAGCCATTAACCATGTTTGGTTTAGAGTTATGTTTAAATAACTGTCATATTGAGTGTGGCAGATATACTGTCATTAGGAGTAAAACCTAATTTTGGTATTTGTAAAATTACCAAAATAACTGATTCTGATAAAACTCACATGGATAAAATATTACAGAATTTTTTAGACATAAAGCATGTTTCCATCATATTGTGTAAAAAAAACTAACTTGTGTCTATACAAACCTTACAAAATATTTTTTTTCCAGTAAAACTCACAAAAATACATTTCTCCAGTTATTATTAGCCATTTTGCATCTGTGGTTTAGAATTTGTGTTTAAATAACAGTCAGATTGAATGTGACAGTATACTGTCACATTCTAACTGCATTATTTGATATGACAGTTATTTAAACATAACTCCTAAACCAAACATGATAAATAGCTAATAATGCCTGGAAAAATGTATATAAACATAACTCCAAAACCAAACATGCATCATGTCTAAAAATGCCTGTAATATTGTATCTATGTGAGTTTTACTAGAATCAGGTATTTTGTTAAGGTTTACATATACAAAAATTAGGTTTTAAATACCTGTCATGTTAAATGTGGCAGTTATATTGTCATTATGAGTAAAACCTATTTTTTGTATTTGTAAACCTTACCAAAATACCTGATTCTAGTAAAACTCACATAGATACAATATTACAGGAATTTTTAGAAATAAAACATGTTTGGTTTTGGAGTTATGTTTATATAACTTTCATATTTAGTATGACAGTTATACCATCATATTGAGTAAAAAAAACTAATTTGTGTCTTTACAAACCTTACAAAAATTTTGTTTTTCATTAAAATTCACAAAGATACATTTTTCCAGGCATTATTAGTCATTTTGCATTTGTTTTTTAGGAGTTATGTTTAAAAAAAACTGTCATATTGAGTGTGGCAGTTATACTGTCACTATGAGTAAAACCTAAATTTTGTATTCGTAAACCTTACCAAAATACCTGATTCTGATAAAACTCACATATATTCAATATTACAGGCATTTTTAGACGGATTGCATATTTGGTTTTGGAATTTTGTTTATATACCTTTCATATATAGTATGACAGCTATACTGTTAAATTGTGTAAAAAAAACAACTAACTTGTGTCTTTACAAACCTTACAAAATATGTTTTCCAGTGAAACTCACAAAGATACATTCCTCAAGGCATTATTAGCCATTTTGTCAGATTAAATGTGACAGTATACTGTCATTATGAATAAAACTAATATTTTATAATTGTAAACCTTACATACATACTTACTCACATAGATACAATACTAAAGGCATTTTTAGACATAATGCATGTTTGGTTTTGGAGTCATTTTGCATTTGTGTTTTAGGACTTATGTTTAATTAACTGTCATATTGAGTGTGGCAGTTATACTGTCACTATGAGTAAAACCTAATTTTTGTTTTTGTAAACCTTACCAAAATACCTGATTCTGATCAAACTCACATGTATTCAATATTACAGGCATTTTTAGACGGATTGCATATTTGGTTTTGGAGTTGTGTTTATATAACTTTCATATATAGTATGACAGCTATACTGTTAAATTGTGTGAAAAAATCCAACTAAATCGTATCTTTACAAACCTTACAAAATATTTTTTCCAGTAAAATTCACAAATATACATTCCTCAAGGCATTACTAGCCATTTTGTCAGATTAAATGTGACAGTATACTGTCATTATGAGTAAAACTAATATTTTGTATTTGTAAACCTTACAAAAACAACTGATTCTAGTAAAACTCACATGGATGCAAAATTATAGGCATTTTTAGACATCATGCATGTTTGGTGGCAGTCAATGTGGCAGTTATACTGTCATTATGAGTAAAACCTATTTTTTGTATATTTCAACATTACCAAAATACCTGATTCTGGTAAAACTCACATAGATACAATACTAAAGGCATTTTTAGACATAATGCATGTTTGGTTTTGGAGTTATGTTTGTATACATTTCTCCAGGCATTAATAGCCATTTAGCATGTTTGGTTCAGGAGTTATGTTTAAATAACTGTTATTTTGAATATGGCAGTTATACTGTCACTATGAAAAAAAACTAAATTTTGTATTTATAAACCTTACCAAAATACCTGATTCTGGTAAAACTCACATAGATACAATATTACAGGCATTTTTAGACATAATGCATGTTTGGTTTAGGAGTTATGTTTAAATAACTGTCATATCAATTAATGCAGTTATACTGTCATTATGAGTAAAACCCAAGTTTTGTATTTGTAAACCTTACCAAAATACCTTATTTTGGTAAAACTCATATAGATTCAATATTACAGGCAGTTTAAGACGGATTGCAAGTTTGGTTTATGAGTTTGGTTTTGGATTTATGTTTATATTACTTTTATATTTAGTTTGACAGTTATACCATCATATTGAGTAAAAAAAAAAAAACATTTTTCTTTACAAACCTTACAAAATATTTTGTTTCTAGTAAAATTCACAAAGATACATTTTTCCAGGCATTATTAGCCATTTTGTTATTGTGGTTTAGGAGTTACAGTATGTTTAAATAACTGTCAGATTGAATGTGACAGTATACTGTCATAGTGAGTAAAACCTAATTTTTGTATTTGTAAACCTTACCAAAAATACCTGATTCTGGTAAAAATCACATAGATACAATATTGCAGGCATTTTTAGACATAATGTATAATTGGTTTTGGAGTTATGTTTATACAACTTTTATATTTAGTATGACAGTTATACCATCATATTGAGTAAAAAAAACAACAACTTGTGTCTTTATAAACCTTACAAAAAAAAAATTCCCAGTAAAACTCACAAAGATACATTTCTCCAGGCATAATTAGCCATTTATCATGTTTGGTTTAGGAGTTATGTTTAAACAACTGTCATATTGAGTGTGGCAGTTATACTGTCATTATGAGTAAAACCTATTTTTTGTATTTTTAAACCTTACCAAAATACCTGATTCTGGTAAAACTCACATAGATACAATATTACAGGAATTTTTAGAAATAAAACATGTTTGGTTTTGGAGTTATGTTTATATAACTTTCATATTTAGTATGACAGTTATACCATCATATTGAGTAAAAAAAAACTAATTTGTGTCTTTACAAACCCTACAAATTTTTTTTTTTTCATTAAAATTCACAAAGATACATTTTTCCAGGCATTATTAGTCATTTAGCATTTGTTTTTTAGGAGTTATGTTTAAAAAAACTGTCATATTGAGTGTGGCAGTTATACTGTCACTATGAGTAAAACCTAATTTTTGTATTCGTAAACCTTACCAAAATACCTGATTCTGATAAAACTCACATATATTCAATATTACAGGCATTATGAGACGGATTGCATATTTGGTTTTGGAATTTTGTTTATATAACTTTCATATATAGTATGACAGCTATACTGTTAAATTGTGTAAAAAAAAACTAACTTGTGTCTTTACAAACCTTATAAAAAAAAACTTTTTCCAGGAAAACTCACAAAGATACATTTCTCCAGGCATTATTAGCCATTTTGTATGTGTGGTTTAGGAGTTATGTTTAAATAACTGTCAGATTGAATGTAGTAGTATACTGTCATTATGAGTAAAACCTAATTTTTGTATTTGTAAACCTTACCAAAAATACCTGATTCTGGTAAAAATCACATAGATACAATATTGCAGGCATTTTTAGACATAATGCATGTTTGGTTTTGGAGTTATGTTTAAACAACTTTCATATTTAGTATGACAGTTATACAATTATATTGAGTAAAAAAAAATATCTTTTTGTCTTTATAAACCTTACTTCTTTTTTTTCTCCAGAAAACTCACAAAGATACATTTCTCCAGGTATAATTAGCCATTTATCATGGTTGGTTTAGGAGTTATGTTTAAATAACTGTCATATTGAGTGTGGCAGTTATACTGTCATTATGAGTAAAACCTATTTTTTGCACCACATCTATACAATATTACAGGAATTTTTAGACATAAAGCATGTTTGGTTTTGGAGTTATGTTTATATAACTTTCATATTTAGTATGAAAGTTATACCATCATATTGAGTAAAAAAACAAACTAATTTGTATCTTTACAAACCTTACAAAATATTGTTTTCCAGTAAAATTCACAAATATACCTTTCCTAGGCATTATTAGTCATTTTGCATTTGTGTTTTAGGAGTTATGTTTAAATAACTGTCATATTGAGTGTGGCAGTTATACTGTCACTATGAGTAAAACCTAATTTTTGTTTTTGTAAACCTTACCAAAATACCTGATTCTGATAAAATTCGCATATTGCATATTTGGTTTTGGAGTTGTGTTTATATAACTTTCATATATCGTATGACAGCTATACTGTAAAATTGTGTAAAAAAAAAAAAAAACTAACTCGTGTCTTTACAAACATTACAAAATATTTTTTCCAGTAAAAATCACAAAGATACATTCCTCAAGGCATTATTAGCCATTTTGTCAGATTAAATGTGACAGTATACTGTCATAATGAGTAAAACTAATATGTTGTATTTGTAAACCTTACAAAAACAACTGATTCTAGTAAAACTCACATGTATACAAAATTACAGGCATTTTTAGACATAATGCATGTTTGGTTTTGGAGTTATGTTTATGTATCTTTTACATTTATTATGACAGTTATACAAACATATTGAATAAAAAAGCTTAACTTGTGTCTTTACAAACCTTACAAAATATTTTAATTTTCCAGTTAAACTCACAAAGATACCTTTCTCCAGGCAGTATTAGCCATTCAGCATGTTTAAATTAGGAGTTATGTTTAAATAACTGTAATTTTGAACGTGGCAGTTATACTGTCATTATGAGTAAAACCTACTTTTTTATTTGTAAACCTTACCAAAATACCTGATTCTGGTCAAACTCACATAGATTTAATATTACAGGCATTTTTAGACATAATGCATGTTTGGTTTTGGCGTTATGTTTATATAACTGTCATTTTGAATGTGGCAGTTATACTGTCATTATGAGTAAAAAAAACTAACTTTTGTCTTTACAAACCTTACAAAATATTTTTTTTTCCAGTTAAACTCACAAAGATACATTTCCCCAGGCATTATTAGCCATTTAACATGTTTGGTTTAGGAGTTATGTTTAAATAACTGTCATATTGAATGTGGCAGTTATACTGTCATTATGAGTAAAACCTATTTTTTGTATTTGTAAACCTTACCAAAAAACCTGTATCTGGTAAAACCCACATCGATACAATTTTACAGGAATTTTTAGACATGTATGTTTGGTTTTGGAGTTATGTTTATATAACTTTCATATTTAGTATGACAGTTATACCATCATATTGAGTAATAAAACACTAATTTGTATCTTTACAAACCTTACAAAATATTTTTTTCCAGTAAAATTCACAAATATACATTTCTCTAGGCATTATTAGTCATTTTGCATTTGTGTTTTAGGAGTTATGGTTAAATAACTGTCATACTGAGTGTGGCAGTTATACTGTCACTATGAGTAAAACTAAATTTTTTGATTTGTAGACCTTACCAAAATACCTGATTCTGATAAAACTTACATATAATAAATATTACAGACATTTTTAGACGGATTGCATGTTTGGTTTTGGAGTTATGTTTATAAAACTTTCATATATAGTATGACAGCTATACTGTAAAATTAAGTAAAAAAAACTAACGTGTGTCTTTACAAACCTTACAAAATATTTGTTCCAGTAAAATTCACAAAGATACATTCCTCTAGGCATTATTAGCCATTTTGTCAGATTGATTGTGACAGTATACTCTCATTATGAGAAAAACTAATATTTTGTATTTGTAAACCTTACAAAAACAACTGATTCTAGTAAAACTCACGTAGATACAAAATTATAGGAATTTTTTAGACATAATGCATGTTTGGTTTTGGAGTAATGTTTAAATAGTCGTCATATTGAATGTGGCAGTATACTGTCATTATGAGTAAAACCTAATGTTTGTATTTGTCAACCTTACCAAAATACCTGATTCTGGTAAAACTCAAAAAGATACAGTATTACAGGCATTTTTAGACAAAATGCATTTAGGTTTTGGAGTTATGTTTATATAACTTTCATATTTAGTATGACAGTTATATCATCATATTAAATAAAACAAATAACTTGTGTCTTTATAAACCTTACACATTATTTTTTTCCCAGTAAAACTCACAAACTTACATTTCTCCAGGCATTATTAGTCATTTATCATGTTTGGTTTAGGAGTCATTTTTAAATAACTGTCATATCAAAAGTTGCAGTTATACTGTCATTATGAGTAAAACCCAAGTTTTGTATTTGTAAACCTTACCAAAATACCTGATTCTGTCAAAACTCACATAGATTAAATATTACAGGCAGTTTAAGACAGACTGCAAGTTTGGTTTAGGAGTTTGGATTTGGAATTATGTTTATCTAACTTTCATATATAGTATGACAGTTATACCATCATATTGAGTAAATAAACAACTAACTTTTGTCTTTACAAACCTTACAAAAAAATTTTTTTCTAGTAAAACTCACAAAGATTCATTTCTCCAGGCATTATTAGCCATTTAGCATATTTGGTTTAGGAGCTATGTTTAAATAACTGTTATTTTGAATATGGCAGTTATACTGTCATTAAGAGTAAAACCCAATTTTTGTATTTGTAAACTTTACCAAAATAACTGATTCTGGTAAAACTCACATATATTCAATATTACAGGCATTTTTAGACGGATTGCAAGTTTGGTTTTGGTGTTATGTTTATTCAACTTTCATATTTAGTATGACAGTTATACTGTCATATTGAGTAAAAAAAAAGCTAACTTGTGTCTTTACAAACCTTACAAACTATTTTTTTCCTGTAAAACTTACAAAGATACATTTCTCCAGGCATTATTTGACATTTTACTTGCATGATTTAGGAGTTATGTTTAAAAAACAGTCAGATTGAATGTGACAGTATACTTCCATAGTAGTTTTTTACTCAATATGCCAGTAATGTTCTTAAAATCCTGAGATAATGCAAAAAAAGCAATAAAAATGTTTTTCAACATAATTCCTACACCAAACATGTCTAATAATGCTTGAAGACATGTATCTTTGTTAGTTTTACTAGAAAATGTATCTTTTGTAAGTTTTACAAAGACTCAAGCTAGTTTTTTTAATACAATATGACAGTATAACTGTCATACCAAATATGAAAGTTATATAAACATAACTCCAAAACGGAACATGTATTATGTCTAAAAATGCCTAAATATTGTATCTATGTGAGTTTTACAAGAATCAGTTAATTTGGTAAGGTGTACAATTACATAAATTAGGGGTTTACTCATAATGACAGTTAACTGCTACATTCAATTTGACTGTTATTTAAACATAACTCCCTAACCACACATGCAAAATAGGTTATTAAAGCCTAAAACAATGCATGCTTGTGAGTGTTACTCGAAACATATGCTATTTTAAGGTTTGCAAACACAAAAAGTAGTTTTTTACTCATTATGACAGTAATGTTCTTAAAATCCTGAGATAGTGCGAAATAAGCAATAAAAATGTTTTTCAACAATATTCCTACACCAAACATGCAACATGTCTAATAATGCCTGAAGACATGTATCTTTTTTAGTTTTACTAGAAAAATTATCTTTTGTAAGTTTTGCAAAGAGGCAAATAAGTTTTTTTAATTCAATATGACAGTATAACTGTCATACCAAATATGAAAGTTATATAACCATAACTCCAAAACTGAACATGCATTGTGTCTAAAATTGCCTGTAATATTGTATCTATGTGAGTTTCACCAGAATCAGTTAATTTGGTAAGGTGTACAATTATATAAATTAAGGGTTTACTCATAATGACAGATATCTGCTACATTCAATTTGACAGTTATTTAAACATAACTTCTAACCACACATGCAAAATAGGCTAATAAAGCCTAAAACAATGCTTCCTTGTAAGTTTTACTCGAAACATTTGCTATTTTAAGGCTTGCAAACACAAAAAGTAGTTTTTTACTCATTATGACAGTAATGTTCTTAAAATCCTGAGATAATGCGAAATAAGCAATAAAAATGTTTTTTCAAAATAATTCCTACACCAAACCTGCAACATGTCTAATAATGCGTGAACATATGTATCTTTGTTAGTTTTACTAGAAAACATATCTTTTGTAAGTTTTGCAAAGAGGCAAGTTAGTTTTTTTAATTCAATATAACATTATAACTGTCATACCAAATATGAAATATATATAAACATAACTCCAAATTTGAACAAGTGTTATGTCTAAAAATGCCTATAATATTGTATCTATGTGAGTTTTACCAGAATCAGGTAATTTGGTAAGGTTTACAAATACAAAATTTGGGTTTTTCTCATTATGACATTATAACTGCTATATTCAATTTGACAGTTATTTTAACATAACTTCCTAACCACACATGCAAATAGGCTAATAAAGCCTAAAACGATGCATCCTTGTGAGTTTTACTCTAAACATATGCTATTTGAAGGCTTGCAAACACAAAAAGAAGTTTTTTACTCATTATGACAGTAATGTTCTTAAAATCCTGAGATAATGCGAAATAAGCAATAAAAATGTTTTTCATCATAATTCCTACACCAAACATGCAACATGTCTAATAATGCCTGGATACATGTATCTTTGTTAGTTATACTAGAAAAAATATCTTTTGTAAGTTTTACAAAGACTCAAGTTAGTTTTTTTTAATACAATATGACAGTATAACTGACATACCAAATATGAAAGTTATATAAACATAACTCCAAAACTGAACATGCATTGTGTCTAAAATTGCCTGTAATATTGTATCTATGTGAGTTTCACCAGAATCAGGTAATTTGGTAGGGTTTCCAAATACAAAATTTGTTTTTTTTTCATAATGACAGTATAACTGCTACATTCAATTAAACTGTTATTTAAACATAACTTCCTAATCACACATGCAAATAGGTTAATAAAGCCTAAAACAATGTATCCTAGTGAGTTTTACTGGAAACATTTGCTATTTAAAGGCTTGCAAACACAAAAAGTATTTTTTACTCTTTATGACAGTAATGTTCTTAAAATCCTGAGATAATGCGAAATAAGCAATAAAAATGTTTTTCAACATAATTCCTACACCAAACATGCAACATGTCTAATAATGCCTGAAGAAATGTATCTTTGTTAGTTTTACTACAAAATTATCTTTTGTAGGTTTTGCAAAGAGGCAAGTTAGTTTTTTTAATTCAATATGAAAGTATAACTGTCATACCAAATATGAAAGTTATATAAACATAACTCCAAAACTAAACATGCATTATGTCTAAAAATGCCTAAAATATTGTATCTATGTGAATTTTACAAGAATCAGTCAATATGGTAAGGTGTACAATTACATAAATTAGGGGTTTACTCATAATGACAGATAACTGCTACATTCAATTTGACAGTTATTTAAACATAACTTCTAACCACACATGCAAAATAGGCTAATAAAGCCTAAAACAATGCATCCATGTGAGTTTTACCGAAACATATACTATTTTAAGGCTTGCAAACACAAAAAGTAGTTTTTTACTCATTATGACAGTAATGTTCTTAAAATCCTGAGATAATGCGAAATAAGCAATAAAAATGTTTTTTCAAAATAATTCCTACACCAAACCTGCAACATGTCTAATAATGCATGAACATATGTATCTTTGTTAGTTTTACTAGAAAACATATCTTTTGTAAGTTTTGCAAAGAGGCAAGTTAGTTTTTTTAATTCAATATAACATTATAACTGTCATACCAAATATGAAATATATATAAACATAACTCCAAATTTGAACAAGTATTATGTCTAAAAATGCCTATAATATTGTATCTATGTGAGTTTTACCAGAATCAGGTAATTTGGTAAGGTTTACAAATACAAAATTTGGGTTTTTCTCATTATGACATTATAACTGCTATATTCAATTTGACAGTTATTTTAACATAACTTCCTAACCACACATGCAAATAGGCTAATAAAGCCTAAAACGATGCATCCTTGTGAGTTTTACTCTAAACATATGCTATTTGAAGGCTTGCAAACACAAAAAGAAGTTTTTTACTCATTATGACAGTAATGTTCTTAAAATCCTGAGATAATGCGAAATAAGCAATAAAAATGTTTTTCATCATAATTCCTACACCAAACATGCAACATGTCTAATAATGCCTGGATACATGTATCTTTGTTAGTTATACTAGAAAAAATATCTTTTGTAAGTTTTACAAAGACTCAAGTTAGTTTTTTTAATACAATATGACAGTATAACTGACATACCAAATATGAAAGTTATATAAACATAACTCCAAAACTGAACATGCATTGTGTCTAAAATTGCCTGTAATATTGTATCTATGTGAGTTTCACCAGAATCAGGTAATTTGGTAGGGTTTCCAAATACAAAATTTGTTTTTTTTTCATAATGACAGTATAACTGCTACATTCAATTAAACTGTTATTTAAACATAACTTCCTAATCACACATGCAAATAGGTTAATAAAGCCTAAAACAATGTATCCTTGTGAGTTTTACTGGAAACATTTGCTATTTAAAGGCTTGCAAACACAAAAAGTATTTTTTACTCTTTATGACAGTAATGTTCTTAAAATCCTGAGATAATGCGAAATAAGCAATAAAAATGTTTTTCAACATAATTCCTACACCAAACATGCAACATGTCTAATAATGCCTGAAGAAATGTATCTTTGTTAGTTTTACTACAAAATTATCTTTTGTAGGTTTTGCAAAGAGGCAAGTTAGTTTTTTTAATTCAATATGAAAGTATAACTGTCATACCAAATATGAAAGTTATATAAACATAACTCCAAAACTAAACATGCATTATGTCTAAAAATGCCTAAAATATTGTATCTATGTGAATTTTACAAGAATCAGTCAATATGGTAAGGTGTACAATTACATAAATTAGGGGTTTACTCATAATGACAGATAACTGCTACATTCAATTTGACAGTTATTTAAACATAACTTCCTAACCACACATGCAAAATAGGCTAATAAAGCCTAAAACAATGCATCCATGTGAGTTTTACTCGAAACATATGCTATTTTAAGGCTTGCAAACACAAAAAGTAGTTTTTTACTCATGACAGTAATGTTCTCAAAATCCTGAGATAATGCGAAATAAGCAATAAAAAAGTTTTTCATCATAATTCCTACACCAAACATGTCTTATAATGTCTGGATACAAGTATATTTGTCAGTTATACTAGAAAAATTATCTTTTGTAAGTTTTACAAAGACTCAAGTTAGTTTATTTCATACAATATGACAGTATAGCTGTCATACCAAATATGAAAGTTATATAAACATAACTCCAAAACTGATAATGCATTATGTCTAAAAATGCCTGTAATGTTGTATCTATGTGAGTTTTACCAGAATCAGGTAATTTTGTAAGGTTTGCAAATACAAAAATTGTTTGTTTTTTTATGACAGTATACCTGTTACATTCAATTTGACTGTTATTTAAGCTTAACTTCCAAATCACACATGCAAATAGGTTAAAAAAGCCTAAAACAATGCATCCTTGTGAGTTTTACTCGAAACATTTGCTATTTTAAGGCTTGCAATTACAAAAAGTACTTTTTTTATTCATTATGACAGTAATGTTCTTAAAATCCTGAGATAATGCGAAATAAGCAATAAAAATGTTTTTCAACATAATTCCTACACCAAACATGCAACATGTCTAATAATGCCTGAAGACATGTATCTTTGTGAGTTTTACTAGAAAAAAAATATTTTGTAAGGTTTGTAAAGAAAAACGTTTTTTTTTTTTACTCAATGTGATGGTATAACTGTCAAACTAAATATAAAAGTAATATAAACATAATTCGAAAACCAAACTCCTAAACCAAACTTGCAATCCGTCTTAAACTACCTGTAATATTGAATCTATATGAGTTTTACCAGAATCAGGTATTTTGATAAGGTTTACAAATACAGAACTTGGGTTTTACTCATAATGACAGTATAACTGCATTATTTGATATGACAGTTATTTAAACATAACTCCTTAACCATCCATCCATCCATCCATCTTCTTCCGCTTATCCGAGGTCGGGTCGCGGGGGCAGCAGCCTAGCAGGGAAGCCCAGATTTCCCTCTCCCCAGCCACTTCGTCCAGCTCTTCCTGTGGGACCCCGAGGCGTTCCCAGCCCAGCCGGGAGACATAGTCTTCCCAACGTGTCCTGGGTCTTCCCCGCGGCCTCCTACCGGTCGGACGTGCCCTAAACACCTCCCTAGGGAGGCGTTCGGGTGGCATCCTGACCAGATGCCCGAACCACCTCATCTGGCTCCTCTCGATGTGGAGGAGCAGCGGCTTTACTTTGAGCTCCTCCCGGATGACAGAGCTTCTCACACTATCTCTAAGGGAGAGCCCCGCCACCCGGCGGATGAAACTCATTTCGGCCGCTTGTACCCGTGATCTTGTCCTTTCGGTCATAACCCAAAGCTCATGACCATAGGTGAGGATGGGAACGTAGATCGACCGGTAAGTTGAGAGCTTTGCCTTCCGGCTCAGCTCCTTCTTCACCACAACGGATCGATACAGCGTCCGCATTACTGAAGACGCCGCACCGATCCGCCTGTCGATCTCACGATCCACTCTTCCCTCACTCGTGAACAAGACTCCGAGGTACTTGAACTCCTCCACTTGGGGCAAGATCTCCTCCCCAACCCGGAGATGGCACTCCACCCTTTTCCGGGCGAGAACCATGGACTCGGACTTGGAGGTGCTGATTCTCATCCCAGTCGCTTCACACTCGGCTGCGAACCGATCCAGTGAGAGCTGAAGATCCTGGCCAGATGAAGCCATCAGGACCACATCATCTGCAAAAAGCAGAGACCTAATCCTGCAGCCACCAAACCAGATCCCCTCAACGCCTTGACTGCGCCTACAAATTCTGTCCATAAAAGTTATGAACAGAATCGGTGACAAAGAGCAGCCTTGGCGGAGTCCAACCCTCACTGGAAACGTGTCCGACTTACTGCCGGCAATGCGGACCAAGCTCTGGCACTGAGCATACAGGGAGCGGACTGCCACAATCAGACAGTCCGATACCCCATACTCTCTGAGCACTCCCCACAGGACTTCCTGAGGGACACGGTCGAATGCCTTCTCCAAGTCCACAAAACACATGTAGACTGGTTGGGCAAACTCCCATGCACCCTCAAGGACCCTGCCGAGAGTATAGAGCTGGTCCACAGTTCCACGACCAGGACGAAAACCACACTGTTCCTCCTGAATCCGAGGTTCGACTATCCGGCGTAGCCTCCTCTCCAGTACACTTGAATAGACCTTACCGGGAAGGCTGAGGAGTGTGATCCCACGATAGTTAGAACACACCCTCCGGTTCCCCTTCTTAAGGAGAGGAACCACCACCCCGGTCTGCCAATCCAGAGGTACCGCCCCCGATGTCCACGCGATGCTGCAGAGTCTTGTCAACCAAGACAGCCCCACAGCATCCAGAGCCTTAAGGAACTCCGGGCGGATCTCATCTACCCCTGGGGCCTTGCCACCGAGGAGCTTTTCAACTACCTCAGCAACCTCAGCCCCAGAAATAGGAGAGCCCACCACAGACTCCCCAGGCACTGCTTCCTCATAGGAAGACGTGTTGGTGGGATTGAGGAGGTCTTCGAAGTATTCCCTCCACCGATCCACAACATCTGCAGTCGAGGTCAGCAGAACACCATCCTCACCATACACGGTGTTGATAGTGCACTGCTTCCCCTTCCTGAGGCGGCGGATGGTGGTCCAGAATTGCTTCGAAGCCGTCCGGAAGTCGTTTTCCATGGTTTCCCCGAACTCCTCCCATGTCCGAGTTTTTGCCTCTGTGACCGCTGAAGCCGCACACCGCTTGGCCTGTCGGTACCTGTCCGCTGCCTCAGGAGTCCTATGAGCCAAAAGAACCCGATAGGACTCCTTCTTCAGCTTGACGGCATCCCTCACCGCCGGTGTCCACCAACGGGTTCTAGGATTACCGCCACGACAAGCACCAACTACCTTGCGGCCACAGCTCCAATCAGCCGCCTCGACAATAGAGGCGCGGAACATGGTCCATTCAGACTCAATGTCCAGCACCTCCCTCGTGACATGTTCAAAGTTCTTCCGGAGGTGGGAATTGAAACTCTCTCTGACAGGAGACTCTGCCAGACGTTCCCAGCAAACCCTCACAATGCGTTTGGGCCTGCCAGGTCTGTCCGGCATCCTCCCCAACCATCGCAGCCAACTCAACACCAGGTGGTGATCGGTAGAAAGCTCCGCCCCTCTCTTCACCCGAGTGTCCAAAACATGAGGCCGCAAATCCGATGACACAACTACAAAGTCGATCATGGAACTGCGGCCTAGGGTGTCCTGGTGCCAAGTGCACATATGGACACCCTTATGTTTGAACATGGTGTTCGTTATGGACAATCTGTGACGGGCACAAAAGTCCAATAACAAAACACCGCTCGGGTTCAGATCCGGGCAGCCATTCTTCCCAATCACGCCTCTCCAGGTTTCACTGTCGTTGCCAACATGAGCATTGAAGTCCCCCAGTAGAACGAGGGAATCACCCGGGGGAGCACTCTCAAGTACTCACTCAAGTGAATCCAAAAAGGGTGGGTACTCTGATCTGCGGTTTGGCGCGTAAGCGCAAACCACAGTCAGGACCCGTTCCCCCACCCGAAGGCGGAGGGAAGCTACCCTCTCGTCCACCGGGTTGAACTCCAACGTACAGGCTCTGAGCCGGGGGGAAACAAGAATTGCCACCCCAGCCCGTCGCCTCTCACTGCCGGCAACGCCAGAGTGGAAGAGAGTCCAGCCCCTCTCGAGAGAACTGGTTCCAGAGCCCTTGCTGTGCGTCGAAGTGAGTCCGACTATATCTAGCCGGAACTTCTCCACCTCGCGCACTAGCTCAGGCTCCTTCCCCCCCAGCGAGGTGACGTTCCACGTCCCAAGAGCTAGCTTCTGTAGCCGAGGATCGGACCGCCAAGTGCCCTGCCTTCGGCTGCCGCCCAGCTCACATCGCACCCGACCTCTATGACCCCTGCTATGGGTGGTGAGCCCATTGGAGGGGGGACCCATGTTGCCTCTTCGGGCTGTGCTCTTCGGGGACAGGCCCGGCCACCAGGCGCTCGCCATCGTGCTCCAGAGGGGGGCCCCGATGACCCGCGTCCGGGCGAGGGAAATCTGGGTCCTTGGTTTTTATATTTCATGGAGGTCTTCGAGCTGCTCTTTGTCTGATCCCTCACCTAGGACCAGTTTGTCTTGGGAGACCCTACCAGGGGGCATAAAGCCCCCGGACAACATAGCTCCTAGGATCATTGGGACACGCAAACTCCTCTACCACATTAAGGTGGCAGCTCAGAGAGCCAAACCAAACATGATAAATGGCTAATAATGCCTGGAAAAATGTATACAAACATAAGTCCAAAACCAAACATGCATTATGTCTAAAAATGCCTTTAGTATTGTATCTATGTGAGTTTTACCAGAATCAGGTATTTTGGTAAGGTTTACATATACACAAATATGGTTTTACTCATAATGACAGTAAAACTGCCACATTTAATATGACAGTTATGTAAACATAACTCCTATACCACACATGCAAAATGGTTAATAATGCCTGGAGAAATGTATCTTTGTGATTTTTACTAGAAAAAAATATTTTGTAAGGTTTGTAAAGACACAAGTTAGTTTTTTTTTATTCAATATGATGGTATAACTGTTATACTAAATATGAAAGTTATATAAACATAATTCCAAAAACAAACTCCTAAACCAAACTTGCAATCTGTCTTAAACTGCCTGTAATATTGAATCTATGTGAGTTTTACCAGAATAGGGTATTTTGGTAAGGTTTACAAATACAAAACCTGGGTTTTACTCATAATGACAGTATAACTGCAACATTTGATATGACAGTTATTTAAACATAACTCCTAATCCAAACATGATAAATGGCTAATAATGCCTGGAGAAATGTATCATTGTGAATTTTACTGGAAACAAATAATTTGTAAGGTTTATAAAGACACAAGTTAGTTTTTTTTATTTAATATGATGGTATAACTGTCATACTAAATATGAAAGTTATATAAACATAACTCCAAAACCAAACATGCATTATGTCTAAAAATGCCTGTAATATTGTATCTATGTGAGTTTTACCAGAATCAGGTATTTTGGTAAGGTTGAAAAATACAAAAATTAGGTTTTACTCATAATGACAGTATAACTGCCACATTGACTGCCACCAAACATGCATTATGTCTAAAAATGCTTATAATTTTGTATCCATGTGAGTTTTACTAGAATCAGTTGTTTGTGTAAGGTTTACAAATGCAAAATATTAGTTTTACTCATAATGACAGTATACTGTCACAATTAATCCGACAAAATGGCTAATAATGCCTTGAGGAATGTATCTTTGTGAGTTTTACTGAAAAAATACCTGCTACACCCTAGTGGCAGGTATTTAAATTGTGTAAATAATTGTGTATTTTTACACAATTTAACAATATAGCTGTCATACTATATATGAAAGTTATATAAACATAATTCCAAAACCAAATATGCAATCTGTCTAAAAATGCCTGTAATATTGAATATGTGTGAGTTTTATCAGAATCAGGTATTTTGGTAAGGTTTACGAATACAAAAATTAGGTTTTACTCATAGTGATATAGTATAACTGCCACACTCAATATGACAGTTAATTAAACATAACTCCTAAAACACAAATGCAAAATGACTACTAATGCCTAGAGAAATGTATATTTGTGAATTTTACTGGAAAACAATATTTTGTTTGTAAAGATACAAATTAGTTTTTTTTTACTCAATATGTTGGTATAACTGTCATACTAAATATGAAAGTTATATAAACATAACTCCAAAACCAAACATGTTTTATGTCTAAAAAATTCCTGTAATATTGTATCGATGTGGGTTTTACCAGAATAAGGTATTTTGGTTGGTTTACAAATACAAAAAATAGGTTTTACTCATAATGACAGTATACTGTCACATGCAATCTGACAGTTATTTAAACATAACTCCTAAACCAAACATGATAATAGCTAATAAAGCCTGGAAAAATGTATATAAACATAACTCCAAAACCAAACATGCATTATGTCTAAAAATGCCTGGAATATTGTATCCATGTGATTTTTACCATTTTTGGTAAGGTTTACAAATACAAAAATTAGGTTTTACTCACTATGACAGTATACTGTCACATTCAATCTGACAGTTATTTAAACATATTGTAACTCCTAAACCACAAATACAAAATGGCTAATAATGTCTGGAGAAATGTATCTTTGTGAGTTTTCCTGGAAAAAAAAAATGTATAAGGTTTGTAAAGACACAAGTTAGTTTTTTTTACTTAATATGACAGTAGAACTGTCATACTAAATATGAAAGTTAAATGAACATAACTCAGAAACCAAACTTGCAATACGTCTAAAAATGCCTGTAATATTGAATCTATGTGAGTTTTACCAGAATCAGATATTTTGGTAAGGTTTACAAATACAAAAATTGGGTTTTACTCATAATGACAGTATAACTGCCATATTCAAAATAACAGTTATTTAAACATAACTCCTTAACCAAACATGCTAAATAGCTAATAATGCCTGGAGAAATGTATCTTTGTGAGTTTTACTAGAAATTTTTTTTTTTTTTTTTTTTTTACTCAATATGATGGTATAACTGTCAAAGTAAATATAAAAGTAATATAAACATCATTCCAAAACCAAACTCCTAAACCAAACTTGCAATCCGTCTTAAACTGCCTGTAATATTGAATCTATATGAGTTTTACCAGAATCAGGTATTTTGATAAGGTTTACAAATACAAAACTTGGGTTTTACTCATAACTGAAATTATTTGATATGACAGTTATTTAAACATAACTCCTAAACCAAACATGATAAATAGCTAATAATGCCTGGAAAAATGTCTATAATCATAACTCCAAAACCAAACATGCCTTATGTCTTAAAATGCCTGTAATATTGTATCAATGTGAGTTTTACCAGAATCAGGAATTTTGGTAAGGTTTATAAATACAAAAATTACAAAATACAAAAATGTTTATTCAATATGTTTGTATAACTGTCATAATAAAAGTAAAAGTTATATAAACATAACTCCAATACCAAACATGCAATCCGTCTAAAAATGCCTGTAATATTTAATCTATGTGAGTTTTACTAGAATCAGGTATTTTGTTAAGGCTTACAAATACAAAAATTTGGTTTTACTCACTATGACAGTATACTGTCACATTCAATCTCACTGTTATTTAAACATAACTCCTAAACCACACATGCAAAATGACTAATAATGCCGAGAAAAATGTATCTCTGTGAATTTTACTGGAAAAAAATATTTTCTAAGGTTTGTAACATTACAAGTTTGTTATTTTTTACTCAATTTGACAGTATAACTGTCATACTAAATATGAAAGTTATATACACATAACTCCAAAACCAAACTTGCAATCCGTCTAAAAATGCCTGTAATATTGAATCTATGTGAGTTTTACCAAAATCAGGTATTTTGGTAAGGTTTACAAATACAAAAATTAGGTTTTACTCATAATGACAGTATAACTGCCACACTCAATTTGACAGTTTTTTAAACATAACTCCTAAAAAAACAAATGCAAAATGACTATGAATGCCTGGAAAAATGTATCTTTGTGAATATTAATGGAAAAAAATATTTTGTAAGGTTTGTAAAGACACAAATTTGTTTTTTTTACGCAATATGATGGTATAACTGTCATACTAAATATGAAAGTTATATAAACATAACTCCAAAACCAAAAAGGTTTTATGTCTAAAAATTCCTGTAATATTGTATCTATGTGAGTTTTACCAGAATCAGGTATTTTGGTAAGGTTTACAAATACAAAAATTAGGTTTTACTCACTATGACAGTATACTGCCACACTCAACATGACAGTTATTTAAACATAATTCCTAAACCATACATGATACATGGCTAATAATGCCTGGAGAAATGTAGCTTTGTGATTTTTACTAGAAATTTTTATTTTTTATTTTTTTTTACTCAATATGATGGTATAACTGTCAAAGTAAATATAAAAGTAATATAAACATCATTCCAAAACCAAACTCCTAAACCAAACTTGCAATCCGTCTTAAACTGCCTGTAATATTGAATCTATATGAGTTTTACCAGAATCAGGTATTTTGATAAGGTTTACAAATACAAAACTTGGGTTTTACTCATAACTGAAATTATTTGATATGACAGTTATTTAAACATAACTCCTAAACCAAACATGATAAATAGCTAATAATGCCTGGAAAAATGTCTATAATCATAACTCCAAAACCAAACATGCCTTATGTCTTAAAATGCCTGTAATATTGTATCAATGTGAGTTTTACCAGAATCAGGAATTTTGGTAAGGTTTATAAATACAAAAATTACAAAATACAAAAATGTTTATTCAATATGTTTGTATAACTGTCATAATAAAAGTAAAAGTTATATAAACATAACTCCAATACCAAACATGCAATCCGTCTAAAAATGCCTGTAATATTTAATCTATGTGAGTTTTACTAGAATCAGGTATTTTGTTAAGGCTTACAAATACAAAAATTTGGTTTTACTCACTATGACAGTATACTGTCACATTCAATCTCACTGTTATTTAAACATAACTCCTAAACCACACATGCAAAATGACTAATAATGCCGAGAAAAATGTATCTCTGTGAATTTTACTGGAAAAAAATATTTTCTAAGGTTTGTAACATTACAAGTTTGTTATTTTTTACTCAATTTGACAGTATAACTGTCATACTAAATATGAAAGTTATATACACATAACTCCAAAACCAAACTTGCAATCCGTCTAAAAATGCCTGTAATATTGAATCTATGTGAGTTTTACCAAAATCAGGTATTTTGGTAAGGTTTACAAATACAAAAATTAGGTTTTACTCATAATGACAGTATAACTGCCACACTCAATTTGACAGTTTTTTAAACATAACTCCTAAAAAAACAAATGCAAAATGACTATGAATGCCTGGAAAAATGTATCTTTGTGAATATTAATGGAAAAAAATATTTTGTAAGGTTTGTAAAGACACAAATTTGTTTTTTTTACGCAATATGATGGTATAACTGTCATACTAAATATGAAAGTTATATAAACATAACTCCAAAACCAAAAAGGTTTTATGTCTAAAAATTCCTGTAATATTGTATCTATGTGAGTTTTACCAGAATCAGGTATTTTGGTAAGGTTTACAAATACAAAAATTAGGTTTTACTCACTATGACAGTATACTGCCACACTCAACATGACAGTTATTTAAACATAATTCCTAAACCATACATGATACATGGCTAATAATGCCTGGAGAAATGTAGCTTTGTGATTTTTACTAGAAAAAAATATTTTGTAAGGTTTGTAAAGACAAAAGTTAGTTTTTTTTTACTCAATATCATGGTATAACCGTCATACTAAATATGAAAGTTATATAAACATAATTCCAAAACCAAACTCCTAAACCAAACTTGCAATATGTCTTAAACTGCCTGTAATATTTAATCTATGTGAGTTTTACCAGAATCAGGTATTTTGGTAAGGTTTACAAATACAAAAATTAGGTTTTACTCATAATGACAGTATAACTGTCAAATGCAAAATGACTAATAATGCTTAGAGAAATGTATAGTTGTGAATTTTACTGGAAAACAATATTTTGTAA
Organism: Nerophis lumbriciformis; assembly: GCF_033978685.3. Classification (NCBI taxonomy): domain Eukaryota; kingdom Metazoa; phylum Chordata; class Actinopteri; order Syngnathiformes; family Syngnathidae; genus Nerophis; species Nerophis lumbriciformis. Next base: position 43,113,943 of record NC_084555.2, read on the forward strand.
GATTTGTAAAGATAAAAATTATTTTTTTTAAATTCAAAATAATGGTATAACTGTCATACTAAATATGAAAGTCATATAAACATAACTCCAAAACATGCTTTATGTCTAAAAATTCCTGGAATATTGTATCGGTGTGGGTTTTACCAACTTTAACCCTAACCCTAACCCTAACCCTAACCCCTAACCCTAACCCTAACCCTAACCACACATGCAAAATGGCTAAAAATGCTTGGAAAAATTTATATTTGTGAGTTTTACTGGAAAAAAAAAATTGTAAGGTTTGTAAAGACACAAGTTATTTTTTTTATTCAATATGACATTATAACTGTCATACTAAATGTAAAAGTTATATAAACATAACTTCAAAACCAAACATGTATTATATCAAAAAATGCCTGTAATTTTGTATCCACTCAATTTGACAGTTTTTTAAACATAACTCCTAAAAAAACAAATGCAAAATGACTATGAATGCCTGGAAAAATGTATCTTTGTGAATATTAATGGAAAAAAATATTTTGTAAGGTTTGTAAAGACACAAATTTGTTTTTTTTACTCAATATGATGGTATAACTGTCAAAGTAAATATAAAAGTAATATAAACATCATTCCAAAACCAAACTCCTAAACCAAACTTGCAATCCGTCTTAAATTGCCTGTAATATTGAATCTATATGAGTTTTACCAGAATCAGGTATTTTGATAAGGTTTACAAATACAAAACTTGGGTTTTACTCATAACTGAAATTATTTGATATGACAGTTATTTAAACATAACTCCTAAACCAAACATGATAAATAGCTAATAATGCCTGGAAAAATGTCTATAATCATAACTCCAAAACCAAACATGCCTTATGTCTTAAAATGCCTGTAATATTGTATCAATGTGAGTTTTACCAGAATCAGGAATTTTGGTAAGGTTTATAAATACAAAAATTACAAAATACAAAAATGTTTATTCAATATGTTTGTATAACTGTCATAATAAAAGTAAAAGTTATATAAACATAACTCCAATACCAAACATGCAATCCGTCTAAAAATGCCTGTAATATTTAATCTATGTGAGTTTTACTAGAATCAGGTATTTTGTTAAGGCTTACAAATACAAAAATTTGGTTTTACTCACTATGACAGTATACTGTCACATTCAATCTCACTGTTATTTAAACATAACTCCTAAACCACACTTGCAAAATGACTAATAATGCCGAGAAAAATGTATCTCTGTGAATTTTACTGGAAAAAAATATTTTCTAAGGTTTGTAACATTACAAGTTTGTTATTTTTTACTCAATTTGACAGTATAACTGTCATACTAAATATGAAAGTTATATACACATAACTCCAAAACCAAACTTGCAATCCGTCTAAAAATGCCTGTAATATTGAATCTATGTGAGTTTTACCAAAATCAGGTATTTTGGTAAGGTTTACAAATACAAAAATTAGGTTTTACTCATAATGACAGTATAACTGCCACACTCAATTTGACAGTTTTTTAAACATAACTCCTAAAAAAACAAATGCAAAATGACTATGAATGCCTGGAAAAATGTATCTTTGTGAATATTAATGGAAAAAAATATTTTGTAAGGTTTGTAAAGACACAAATTTGTTTTTTTTACGCAATATGATGGTATAACTGTCATACTAAATATGAAAGTTATATAAACATAACTCCAAAACCAAAAAGGTTTTATGTCTAAAAATTCCTGTAATATTGTATCTATGTGAGTTTTACCAGAATCAGGTATTTTGGTAAGGTTTACAAATACAAAAATTAGGTTTTACTCACTATGACAGTATACTGCCACACTCAACATGACAGTTATTTAAACATAATTCCTAAACCATACATGATACATGGCTAATAATGCCTGGAGAAATGTAGCTTTGTGATTTTTACTAGAAAAAAATATTTTGTAAGGTTTGTAAAGACAAAAGTTAGTTTTTTTTTACTCAATATCATGGTATAACCGTCATACTAAATATGAAAGTTATATAAACATAATTCCAAAACCAAACTCCTAAACCAAACTTGCAATATGTCTTAAACTGCCTGTAATATTTAATCTATGTGAGTTTTACCAGAATCAGGTATTTTGGTAAGGTTTACAAATACAAAAATTAGGTTTTACTCATAATGACAGTATAACTGTCAAATGCAAAATGACTAATAATGCTTAGAGAAATGTATAGTTGTGAATTTTACTGGAAAACAATATTTTGTAAGATTTGTAAAGATAAAAATTATTTTTTTTAAATTCAAAATAATGGTATAACTGTCATACTAAATATGAAAGTCATATAAACATAACTCCAAAACATGCTTTATGTCTAAAAATTCCTGGAATATTGTATCGGTGTGGGTTTTACCAACTTTAACCCTAACCCTAACCCTAACCCTAACCCCTAACCCTAACCCTAACCCTAACCACACATGCAAAATGGCTAATAATGCTTGGAAAAATTTATATTTGTGAGTTTTACTGGAAAAAAAAAATTGTAAGGTTTGTAAAGACACAAGTTATTTTTTTTATTCAATATGACATTATAACTGTCATACTAAATGTAAAAGTTATATAAACATAACTTCAAAACCAAACATGTATTATATCAAAAAATGCCTGTAATTTTGTATCCACTCATTTGACAGTTTTTTAAACATAACTCCTAAAAAAACAAATGCAAAATGACTATGAATGCCTGGAAAAATGTATCTTTGTGAATATTAATGGAAAAAAATATTTTGTAAGGTTTGTAAAGACACAAATTTGTTTTTTTTACTCAATATGATGGTATAACTGTCAAAGTAAATATAAAAGTAATATAAACATCATTCCAAAACCAAACTCCTAAACCAAACTTGCAATCCGTCTTAAACTGCCTGTAATATTGAATCTATATGAGTTTTACCAGAATCAGGTATTTTGATAAGGTTTACAAATACAAAACTTGGGTTTTACTCATAACTGAAATTATTTGATATGACAGTTATTTAAACATAACTCCTAAACCAAACATGATAAATAGCTAATAATGCCTGGAAAAATGTCTATAATCATAACTCCAAAACCAAACATGCCTTATGTCTTAAAATGCCTGTAATATTGTATCAATGTGAGTTTTACCAGAATCAGGAATTTTGGTAAGGTTTATAAATACAAAAATTACAAAATACAAAAATGTTTATTCAATATGTTTGTATAACTGTCATAATAAAAGTAAAAGTTATATAAACATAACTCCAATACCAAACATGCAATCCGTCTAAAAATGCCTGTAATATTTAATCTATGTGAGTTTTACTAGAATCAGGTATTTTGTTAAGGCTTACAAATACAAAAATTTGGTTTTACTCACTATGACAGTATACTGTCACATTCAATCTCACTGTTATTTAAACATAACTCCTAAACCACACATGCAAAATGACTAATAATGCCGAGAAAAATGTATCTCTGTGAATTTTACTGGAAAAAAATATTTTCTAAGGTTTGTAACATTACAAGTTTGTTATTTTTTACTCAATTTGACAGTATAACTGTCATACTAAATATGAAAGTTATATACACATAACTCCAAAACCAAACTTGCAATCCGTCTAAAAATGCCTGTAATATTGAATCTATGTGAGTTTTACCAAAATCAGGTATTTTGGTAAGGTTTACAAATACAAAAATTAGGTTTTACTCATAATGACAGTATAACTGCCACACTCAATTTGACAGTTTTTTAAACATAACTCCTAAAAAAACAAATGCAAAATGACTATGAATGCCTGGAAAAATGTATCTTTGTGAATATTAATGGAAAAAAATATTTTGTAAGGTTTGTAAAGACACAAATTTGTTTTTTTTACGCAATATGATGGTATAACTGTCATACTAAATATGAAAGTTATATAAACATAACTCCAAAACCAAAAAGGTTTTATGTCTAAAAATTCCTGTAATATTGTATCTATGTGAGTTTTACCAGAATCAGGTATTTTGGTAAGGTTTACAAATACAAAAATTAGGTTTTACTCACTATGACAGTATACTGCCACACTCAACATGACAGTTATTTAAACATAATTCCTAAACCATACATGATACATGGCTAATAATGCCTGGAGAAATGTAGCTTTGTGATTTTTACTAGAAAAAAATATTTTGTAAGGTTTGTAAAGACAAAAGTTAGTTTTTTTTTACTCAATATCATGGTATAACCGTCATACTAAATATGAAAGTTATATAAACATAATTCCAAAACCAAACTCCTAAACCAAACTTGCAATATGTCTTAAACTGCCTGTAATATTTAATCTATGTGAGTTTTACCAGAATCAGGTATTTTGGTAAGGTTTACAAATACAAAACTTGGGTTTTACTCATAATGACAGTATAACTGCAACATTTGATATGACAGTTATTTAAACATAACTCCTAAACCAAACATGATAAATGGCTAATAATGCCTGGAGAAATGTATCAGTGTGAGTTTTACTGGAAACAAATAATTTGTAAGGTTTATAAAGACAGAAGTTAGTTTTTTTTATTTAATATGATGGTATAACTGTCATACTAAATATGAAAGTTATATAAATATAACTCCAAAACCAAACATACATTATGTCTAAAAATGCCTGTAATATTGAATCTATGTGAGTTTTACCAGAATCTGGTATTTTGGTAAGGTTTACAATTACAAAAATTAGGTTTTACCCATAATGACAGTATAACTGCCACATTGACTGCCACCAAACATACATTGTGTTTAAAAATGCTTATAATTTTGTATCCATGTGAGTTTTACTATAATCAGTTGTTTTTGTAAGGTTTACAAATACAAACTATTAGTTTTACTCATATGGACAGTATACTGACAAAATGGCCTTGAGGAATGTATATTTGTGAGTTTTACTGGAAAAATATTTTGGAAGGTTTGTAAAGACACAAGTTAGTTTTTTTTACACAATTTAACAGTTTAGCTCTCATACTATATATGAAAGTTATATGAACATAATTCCAAAACCAAATATGCAATCCGTCAAAAAATGCCTGTAATATTGAATATATGTGAGTTTTATCAGATTCAGGTATTTTGGTAAGGTTTACGAATACAAAAATTAGGTTTTACTCATAGATATAACTGCCACGCTCAATATGACAGTTAATTAAACATAACTCCTAAAACACAAATGCAAAATGACTAATAATGCTTAGAGAAATGTATAGTTGTGAATTTTACTGGAAAACAATATTTTGTAAGATTTGTAAAGATAAAAATTATTTTTTTTAAATTCAAAATAATGGTATAACTGTCATACTAAATATGAAAGTCATATAAACATAACTCCAAAACATGCTTTATGTCTAAAAATTCCTGGAATATTGTATCGGTGTGGGTTTTACCAACTTTAACCCTAACCCTAACCCTAACCCTAACCCCTAACCCTAACCCTAACCCTAACCACACATGCAAAATGGCTAATAATGCTTGGAAAAATTTATATTTGTGAGTTTTACTGGAAAAAAAAAATTGTAAGGTTTGTAAAGACACAAGTTATTTTTTTTATTCAATATGACATTATAACTGTCATACTAAATGTAAAAGTTATATAAACATAACTTCAAAACCAAACATGTATTATATCAAAAAATGCCTGTAATTTTGTATCCATGTGAGTTTTACTAGAATCAGTTGTTTTTGTAAGGTTTGCAAATACAAAATATTGGTTTTACTCACTATGACAGTATACTGCTGTCATATTGAGTAAAAAAAAAACTAACGTGTTTTTACAAACTTAAAAAAAAAAAAATGTTTCCAGAAAAAATCACAGAGATACATTTCTCCAGTTATTATTAGTCACTTTTAATGTGTGGTATAGGAGTTTTGTTTAAATAACTGTCAGATTGAATGTGACAGTATACTGTCATAGTGAGTAAAACCAATATTTTGTATTTGCAAAACTTACAAAAACAACTGATTCTAATAAAACTCACATGGATACATCGTTACAGGCAATTTTAGATATAATGCATGTTTGGTTTTTTAGTTATAATTATACAACTTTTACATTAAGTATGACAGTTATACTGTCATATTGAGTAAAACAAAACTAACTTGTGTCTTTACAAACCTTACAAAATATTGTTTTTCCATTAAAACTCACAAAGATTCCTTTCTCCAGGCATTATTAGCCATATAGCAAGTTTGGTTTAGGAGTTATGTTTAAATATTTGTCATTTTGAACGTGGCAGTTATACTGTCATTATGAGTAAAACTTAATTTTTTTATTTGTAAACCTTACCAAAATACCTAGTACTGGAAAGAAATATTTTGTAAGGTTTGTATAGACACAAGTTAGTTTCTTTTACTCAATATGACAGTATAACTGTCATACTAAATGTAAAAGTTATATAATTAAAACTCCAAAACCAAACATGCATTATGTCTAAAAATGCCTGTAATATTGTATCCATGTGAGTTTTAGTAGAATCAGTTGTTTTTGTAAGGTTTTGCAAATACAAAATATTGGTTTTACTCACTATGACAGTATACTGTTACATTCAATCTGACATAACTCCTAAACCACACATGCAAAATGACTAATAATGCCTGGAAAAATGTATCTCAGTGAATTTTACTGGAAAAAAATTTTTTTGTAAGGTTTGTAAAAACACAAGTTAGTTTTTTTTACTCAATTTGACAATGTAAATGTCATACTATATATGAAAGTTATATAAACTTAACTCCAAAACCAAACATGCAATCCGTCTAAAAATGCCTGTAATATTGAGTCTCTGTGAGTTTTACCAGAATCAGGTATTTTGGTAAGGTTTACAAATACAAAAATTAGGTTTTACTCATAGACAGAATAACTCCCACATTCAAAATGACAGTTATTTAAACATAACTCCTAAACCAAACATGCTAAATGGCTAATTATGACTGGCGAAATGCATTTTTGTGAGTTTTACTGGGAAAAAATTTTTTTTGTAAGGTTTGTAAAGACACAAGTTAGTTTTTATTACTCCATATGACAGTGTAACTCTCATACTAAATGTAAAATTTATATAAACATATCTCCAAAACCAAACATGCTTTATATCTAAAAATGCCTGTAATATTGAATCCATGTGAGTTTTACTAGAATAAGTTGTTTTTGTAAGGTTTGCAAATACAAAATATTGATTTTACTCACTATGACAGTATACTGTCACATTCAATCTGACAGTTATTTAAACATAACTCCTAAACCACACATGCAAAAATGCTAATAATGCCTAAAACAATGTATCCTTGTGAGATTTACTCGAACATATGCTTTTTTAAGGCTTGCAATTAAAAAAAGTAGTTTTTTTCTCAATATGACAGTGATGTTTTTAAAATCCTGATATAATGCAAAAAAAGCAACAAAATTGTTTTTCAACATAATTCCTAAACCAAACATGCATTATGTCTTAAAATGCCTATAATATTGTATCCAAGTGAGTTTTAGTAGAATAATTTGTTTTTGTAAGGTTTGCAAATACAACATTTTGGTTTTACTCACTATGACAGTATACTGTCACATTCAATATGACTGTTATTTAAACATACATTCTAAACCACAGATGCAAAATGGCTAATAATGCCTGGAGAAATGTATTTTTGTGAGTTTTACCGGAAAAAAAATATTTTGTAAGGTTTGTTTGGACACAATATAGTTTTTTTTACTCAATATGATGGTATAACTGTCTTACTAAATTTGAAAGTTATATAAACATAACTTCAAAACCAAACATGCAATCCGTCTAAAAATGCCTGTAGTATTGAATCTATGTGAGTTTTACCAGAAACAGGTATTTTGGTAAGGTTTACAAATACAAAAATTAGGTTTTACTCATAATGACAGTATAACTGCAATGTTCAAAATGACAGTTATTTAAACATAACTCGTAAACCCAACATGCTAAATGGCTAATAATGACTGGAGAAATGCATCTTTGTGAGTTTTACTGAAAAAAAACAACATTTTTGTAAGGTTTGTAAAGACACAAGTTAGTTGTTTTTTACTCCATATGACAGTATAATTGTCATACTAAATGTAAAATGTATATAAACAAAACTCCAAAACTAAACATGCATTATGTCTAAAAATGCCTGTAACATTGTATCCATGTGAGTTTTACTAGAATCATTTTTTTTTTAAGGTTTACAAATACAAAATATTGGTTTTACTCACTATGACAGTATGCTGTCACATTCAATCTGACAGTTATTTAAACATAGCTCCTAAACCACACATAGAAAATGACTAATAATGCCTGGAGAAATGTATCTTTGTGGGTTTTACTGAAAAAAAATAAAAATATTTTGTAAGGTTTGTAAAGACACAAGTTAGTTTTTTTTACTTAATATGACAGTATAACTGTCATACTAAATATGAAAGTTATATAAACATAACTCCAAAACCAAACATGCATTATGCCAAAAAATGCCTGTAATATTGTATCTATGTGAGTTTTACTACAATCAGGTATTTTGGTAAGGTTTACAAATACAAAAATAAGGTTTTACTCATAATGACAGTATAATTGCCACACTCAATATGACAGTTATTTAAATATAACTCCTAAACCACACATGCAAAATGGCTAATAATGCTTGGAAAAAATTGTTATTTTGTAAAGACAAGTTATTTTTTTTACTCAATATGACATTATAACTTTCATTCTAAATGTAAAAGTTATATAAACATAACTCCAAAACCAAACATGCATATTATCTAAAAAAAAACTGTAATATTGTATCCATGCGAGTTTTACTAGAATCAGTCTTTTTTGTAAGGTTCGCAAATACAAAATATTGGTTTTACTCACTATGACAGTATACTGCTGTCATATTGAGTAAAAAAAACTTGTGTTATAACAAACCTTACAAAATATTTTTTTCCAGAAAAATTCACAGAGATACATTTCTCCAGGCATTATTAGTCATTTTGAATGTGTGGTTTAGGAGTTATGTTTAAATAACTGTCAGATCGAATGTGACAGTATACTGTCATAGTGAGTAAAACCTATTTTTTGTATTTGTAAACTTTACCAAAATACCTGATTCTGGTAAAACCCACATCGATACAATATTACAAGAATTTTTAGACATAAAGCATGTTTGGTTTTGGAGTCATGTTTATATAACTTTCATATTTAGTATGAAAGTTATACCATCATATTGAGTAAAAAACAAAAAATAATTTGTATCTTTACAAACCTTAAAAATATTTTTTTCCAGTAAAATTCACAAATATACCTCAAATATATATATAGTCATTTTGCATTTGTGTTTTAGGAGTTATGTTTAATTAACTGTCATATTGAGTGTGGCGGTTATACTGTCACTATGAGTAAAACCTAATTTTTGTTTTTGTAAACCTTACCAAAATACCTGATTCTGATAAAACTCACATGTATTCAATATTACAGGCATTTTTAAATGGATTGCATGTTTGGTTTTTGAGTTAGGTTTTGGAGTTATGTTTCTATAACTTTTTTATTTAGTTTGACAGTATACCGTCATATTGAGTAAAAAAACTTGTGTCTTTGTAAACCTTACAAAAGATCATTACTCTAGTAAAACTAACAAAGATACATTTCTCCAGGTTTAATAGCCATTTTCATGTGTCGTTTATGACTTATGTTTAAATAACTGTCATATTGAGTGTGGCACTTATAATGTCACTATCAGTAAAACCTATTTTTTTTATTTGTCAACCTTACCAAAATACCTCATTTTGGTAAAACTCACATATATTTAATACTACAGACATTTTTAGACGGATTGCAAGTTTGGTTTTGAGTCATGTTTATATATTTTCTGCATGTAGTATGACAGTTATACTGTCATATTGAGTAAAAAAAACTAACGTGTGTCTTTACAAACCTTACAAATTATTTTTCCTAGTAAAACTCACAAAGATACATTTCTCCAGGCATTATTAGCCATTTTGCATGTGTGTTTTAGGAGTTATGTTTACATAACTGTCAGATTGAATGTGACAGTATACTGTCATAGTGAGTAAAACCTAATTTTTGTATTTGTAAACCTTACCAAAATACCTGATTCTGGTAAAACTCACATAGATACAATATTACAGGTATTTTTAGACAAAATTCATGTTTGTTTTTGGAGTTATGTTTATATAACTTTCATATTTAGTATGACGGTTAAACCATCATATTGAGTAAAAAAAACTACCTTGTGTCTTTATAAACCTTAGAAATTATTTTTTTTCCTGTAAAACTCACAAAGATACATTTCTCCAGGCATTATTAGCCATTTATCATGTTTGGTTTAGTAGCTTTGTTTAAATACCTGTCATGTTAAATGTGGCAGTTATATTGTCATTATGAGTAAAAACTATTTTTTGTATTTGTAAACCTTACCAAAATACCTGATTCTGGTAAAACTCACATATATACAATATTACAGGAATTTTTAGAAATAAAACATGTTTGGTTTTGGAGTTATGTTTATATAACTTTCATATTCAGTATGACAGTTATACCATCATATTGAGTAAAAAAAAAACTAATTTGTGTCTTTACAAACCTACAAAAAAAAAAATTTCATTAAAATTCACAAAGATACATTTTTCCAGGCATTATTAGTCATTTTGCATTTGTTTTTTAAGAGTTATGTTTAAAAAACTGTCATATTGAGTGTGGCAGTTATACTGTCATTATGAGTAAAACCTAAATTTTGTATTTGTAAACCTTACCAAAATACCTGATTTTGGTAAAACTCACATAGATTCAATATTACAGGCATTTGTAGACGGATTGCAAGTTTGGTTTTAGAGTTATGTGTATATAACTTTCATATTTAGTATGACAGTTATACTGTCAAATTGAGTAAAAAAATAACAAACTCGTAATTTTAAAAACCTCACAAAATATTTTTTTCCAATAAAATTCAGATAGATACATTTTTCTCGGCATTATTAGTCATTTTGCATGTGTGGTTTAGGAGTTATTTTTAAATAGCTGTCAGATTGAATGTGACAGTATACTGTCATAGTGAGTAAAACCAATATTTTGTATTTGAAAAACTTACAAAAACAACTGATTCTAGTAAAACTCACATTGATACAATATTACAGGCATTTTTAGACATAATGCATGTTTGGTTTTGGAGTTATGTTTATGTATTTTTTACATTTAGTATTACAGTTATACTGTCATATTGAGTAAAAAAAACTAACTTGTGTCTTTATAAACCTTAAAAAAAATGTTTTTCCTGTAAAACTCACAAAGATACATTTCTCCAGGCATTATTAGCCATTAACCATGTTTGGTTTAGAGTTATGTTTAAATAACTGTCATATTGAGTGTGGCAGATATACTGTCATTATGAGTAAAACCTAATTTTGGTATTTGTAAAATTACCAAAATAACTGATTCTGATAAAACTCACATGGATAAAATATTACAGAATTGTTTAGACATAAAGCATGTTTCCATCATATTGTGTAAAAAAAACTAACTTGTGTCTATACAAACCTTACAAAATATTTTTTTTCCAGTAAAACTCACAAAAATACATTTCTCCAGTTATTATTAGCCATTTTGCATCTGTGGTTTAGAATTTGTGTTTAAATAACAGTCAGATTGAATGTGACAGTATACTGTCATAGTGAGTAAAACCTAATTTTTGTATATGTAAACCTTAACAAAATACCTGATTCTAGTAAAACTCACATAGATACAATATTACAGGCATTTTTAGACATGATGCATGTTTGGTTTTGGAGTTATGTTTATATACATTTTTCCAGGCATTATTAGCTATTTATCATGTTTGGTTTAGGAGTTATGTTTAAATAACTGTCAGATTGAATGTAGTAGTATACTGTCATTATGAGTAAAACCTAATTTTTGTATTTGTAAACCTTACCAAAAATACCTGATTCTGGTAAAAATCACATAGATACAATATTGCAGGCATTTTTAGACATAATGCATGTTTGGTTTTGGAGTTATGTTTAAACAACTTTCATATTTAGTATGACAGTTATACAATTATATTGAGTAAAAAAAAATATCTTTTTGTCTTTATAAACCTTACTTCTTTTTTTTCTCCAGAAAACTCACAAAGATACATTTCTCCAGGTATAATTAGCCATTTATCATGGTTGGTTTAGGAGTTATGTTTAAATAACTGTCATATTGAGTGTGGCAGTTATACTGTCATTATGAGTAAAACCTATTTTTTGCACCACATCTATACAATATTACAGGAATTTTTAGACATAAAGCATGTTTGGTTTTGGAGTTATGTTTATATAACTTTCATATTTAGTATGAAAGTTATACCATCATATTGAGTAAAAAAACAAACTAATTTGTATCTTTACAAACCTTACAAAATATTGTTTTCCAGTAAAATTCACAAATATACCTTTCCTAGGCATTATTAGTCATTTTGCATTTGTGTTTTAGGAGTTATGTTTAAATAACTGTCATATTGAGTGTGGCAGTTATACTGTCACTATGAGTAAAACCTAATTTTTGTTTTTGTAAACCTTACCAAAATACCTGATTCTGATAAAATTCGCATATTGCATATTTGGTTTTGGAGTTGTGTTTATATAACTTTCATATATCGTATGACAGCTATACTGTAAAATTGTGTAAAAAAAAAAAAAAACTAACTCGTGTCTTTACAAACATTACAAAATATTTTTCCAGTAAAAATCACAAAGATACATTCCTCAAGGCATTATTAGCCATTTTGTCAGATTAAATGTGACAGTATACTGTCATAATGAGTAAAACTAATATGTTGTATTTGTAAACCTTACAAAAACAACTGATTCTAGTAAAACTCACATGTATACAAAATTACAGGCATTTTTAGACATAATGCATGTTTGGTTTTGGAGTTATGTTTATGTATCTTTTACATTTATTATGACAGTTATACAAACATATTGAATAAAAAAGCTTAACTTGTGTCTTTACAAACCTTACAAAATATTTTTATTTTCCAGTTAAACTCACAAAGATACCTTTCTCCAGGCAGTATTAGCCATTCAGCATGTTTAAATTAGGAGTTATGTTTAAATAACTGTAATTTTGAACGTGGCAGTTATACTGTCATTATGAGTAAAACCTACTTTTTTATTTGTAAACCTTACCAAAATACCTGATTCTGGTCAAACTCACATAGATTTAATATTACAGGCATTTTTAGACATAATGCATGTTTGGTTTTGGCGTTATGTTTATATAACTGTCATTTTGAATGTGGCAGTTATACTGTCATTATGAGTACAAAAAACTAACTTTTGTCTTTACAAACCTTACAAAATATTTTTTTTTCCAGTTAAACTCACAAAGATACATTTCCCCAGGCATTATTAGCCATTTAACATGTTTGGTTTAGGAGTTATGTTTAAATAACTGTCATATTGAATGTGGCAGTTATACTGTCATTATGAGTAAAACCTATTTTTTGTATTTGTAAACCTTACCAAAAAACCTGTATCTGGTAAAACCCACATCGATACAATTTTACAGGAATTTTTAGACATGTATGTTTGGTTTTGGAGTTATGTTTATATAACTTTCATATTTAGTATGACAGTTATACCATCATATTGAGTAATAAAACACTAATTTGTATCTTTACAAACCTTACAAAATATTTTTTTCCAGTAAAATTCACAAATATACATTTCTCTAGGCATTATTAGTCATTTTGCATTTGTGTTTTAGGAGTTATGGTTAAATAACTGTCATACTGAGTGTGGCAGTTATACTGTCACTATGAGTAAAACTAAATTTTTTGATTTGTAGACCTTACCAAAATACCTGATTCTGATAAAACTTACATATAATAAATATTACAGACATTTTTAGACGGATTGCATGTTTGGTTTTGGAGTTATGTTTATAAAACTTTCATATATAGTATGACAGCTATACTGTAAAATTAAGTAAAAAAAACTAACGTGTGTCTTTACAAACCTTACAAAATATTTGTTCCAGTAAAATTCACAAAGATACATTCCTCTAGGCATTATTAGCCATTTTGTCAGATTGATTGTGACAGTATACTCTCATTATGAGAAAAACTAATATTTTGTATTTGTAAACCTTACAAAAACAACTGATTCTAGTAAAACTCACGTAGATACAAAATTATAGGAATTTTTTAGACATAATGCATGTTTGGTTTTGGAGTAATGTTTAAATAGTCGTCATATTGAATGTGGCAGTATACTGTCATTATGAGTAAAACCTAATGTTTGTATTTGTCAACCTTACCAAAATATCTGATTCTGGTAAAACTCAAAAAGATACAGTATTACAGGCATTTTTAGACAAAATGCATTTAGGTTTTGGAGTTATGTTTATATAACTTTCATATTTAGTATGACAGTTATATCATCATATTAAATAAAACAAATAACTTGTGTCTTTATAAACCTTACACATTATTTTTTTCCCAGTAAAACTCACAAACTTACATTTCTCCAGGCATTATTAGTCATTTATCATGTTTGGTTTAGGAGTCATTTTTAAATAACTGTCATATCAAAAGTTGCAGTTATACTGTCATTATGAGTAAAACCCAAGTTTTGTATTTGTAAACCTTACCAAAATACCTGATTCTGTCAAAACTCACATAGATTAAATATTACAGGCAGTTTAAGACAGACTGCAAGTTTGGTTTAGGAGTTTGGATTTGGAATTATGTTTATCTAACTTTCATATATAGTATGACAGTTATACCATCATATTGAGTAAATAAACAACTAACTTTTGTCTTTACAAACCTTACAAAAAAATTTTTTTCTAGTAAAACTCACAAAGATTCATTTCTCCAGGCATTATTAGCCATTTAGCATATTTGGTTTAGGAGCTATGTTTAAATAACTGTTATTTTGAATATGGCAGTTATACTGTCATTAAGAGTAAAACCCAATTTTTGTATTTGTAAACTTTACCAAAATAACTGATTCTGGTAAAACTCACATATATTCAATATTACAGGCATTTTTAGACGGATTGCAAGTTTGGTTTTGGTGTTATGTTTATTCAACTTTCATATTTAGTATGACAGTTATACTGTCATATTGAGTAAAAAAAAAGCTAACTTGTGTCTTTACAAACCTTACAAACTATTTTTTTCCTGTAAAACTTACAAAGATACATTTCTCCAGGCATTATTTGACATTTTACTTGCATGATTTAGGAGTTATGTTTAAAAAACAGTCAGATTGAATGTGACAGTATACTTCCATAGTAGTTTTTTACTCAATATGCCAGTAATGTTCTTAAAATCCTGAGATAATGCAAAAAAAGCAATAAAAATGTTTTTCAACATAATTCCTACACCAAACATGTCTAATAATGCTTGAAGACATGTATCTTTGTTAGTTTTACTAGAAAATGTATCTTTTGTAAGTTTTACAAAGACTCAAGCTAGTTTTTTTTAATACAATATGACAGTATAACTGTCATACCAAATATGAAAGTTATATAAACATAACTCCAAAACGGAACATGTATTATGTCTAAAAATGCCTAAATATTGTATCTATGTGAGTTTTACAAGAATCAGTTAATTTGGTAAGGTGTACAATTACATAAATTAGGGGTTTACTCATAATGACAGTTAACTGCTACATTCAATTTGACTGTTATTTAAACATAACTCCCTAACCACACATGCAAAATAGGTTATTAAAGCCTAAAACAATGCATGCTTGTGAGTGTTACTCGAAACATATGCTATTTTAAGGTTTGCAAACACAAAAAGTAGTTTTTTACTCATTATGACAGTAATGTTCTTAAAATCCTGAGATAGTGCGAAATAAGCAATAAAAATGTTTTTCAACAATATTCCTACACCAAACATGCAACATGTCTAATAATGCCTGAAGACATGTATCTTTTTTAGTTTTACTAGAAAAATTATCTTTTGTAAGTTTTGCAAAGAGGCAAATAAGTTTTTTTAATTCAATATGACAGTATAACTGTCATACCAAATATGAAAGTTATATAACCATAACTCCAAAACTGAACATGCATTGTGTCTAAAATTGCCTGTAATATTGTATCTATGTGAGTTTCACCAGAATCAGTTAATTTGGTAAGGTGTACAATTATATAAATTAAGGGTTTACTCATAATGACAGATATCTGCTACATTCAATTTGAGTTATTTAAACATAACTTCTAACCACACATGCAAAATAGGCTAATAAAGCCTAAAACAATGCATCCTTGTAAGTTTTACTCGAAACATTTGCTATTTTAAGGCTTGCAAACACAAAAAGTAGTTTTTTACTCATTATGACAGTAATGTTCTTAAAATCCTGAGATAATGCGAAATAAGCAATAAAAATGTTTTTCAACTTAATTCCTACACCAAACATGCAACATGTCTAATAATGCCTGAAGACATGAATCTTTGTTAGTTTTACTAGAAAAATTATCTTTTGTAAGTTTTGCAAAAAGGCAAGTTAGTTTTTTTAATTCAATATGACAGTATAACTGTCAAACCAAATATGAAATATATATAAACATAACTCCAAAATTGAACATGCATTAATGTCTAAAAATGCCTAAAATATTGTATCTATGTGAGTTTCACAAGAATCTGGTAATTTGGTAAGGTTTACAAATACAAAAATTGTTTTTTTTTCATAATGACTGTTTAACTGCTACATTCAATTTGACTGTTATTTAAACATAACTCCCTAACCACACATGCAAAATAGGTTAATTAAGCCTAAAACAATGCATCCATGTGAGTTTTTCTCGAAACATATGCTATTTTAAGGCTTGCAAACACAAAAAGTAGTTTTTTACTCATTATGACAGTAATGTTCTTAAAATAATGAGATAATGCGAAATAAGCAATAAAAATGTTTTTCAACATGATTCCTACACCAAACATGCAAGCTGTCTAATAATGCGTGAAGATATGTATCTTTGTTAGTTTTACTAGAAAAATTATCTTTTGTAAGTTTTGCAAAGAGGCAAGTTAAGTTTTTTTAATTCAATATGAAAGTATAACTGTCATACCAAATATGAAAGTTATATAAACATAACTCCAAAACTAAACATGCATTTTGTCTAAAAATGCCTAAAATATTGAATCTATTTGAGTTTTACAAGAATCAGGTAATTTGGTAAGGTGTACAATTACAAAAATTAGGGGTTTACTCATAATGACAGATAACTGCTACATTCAATTTGACAGTTATTTAAACATAACTCCCTAACCACACATGCAAAATAGGTTATTAAAGCCTAAAACAATGCATGCTTGTGAGTGTTACTCGAAACATATGCTATTTTAAGGTTTGCAAACACAAAAAGTAATTTTTTACTCATTATGACAGTAATGTTCTTAAAATCCTGAGATAGTGCGAAATAAGCAATAAAAATGTTTTTCAACAATATTCCTACACCAAACATGCAACATGTCTAATAATGCCTGAAGACATGTATCTTTTTTAGTTTTACTAGAAAAATTATCTTTTGTAAGTTTTGCAAAGAGGCAAGTTAGTTTTTTTAATTCAATATAACATTATAACTGTCATACCAAATAGGAAATATATATAAACATAACTCCAAATTTGAACAAGTGTTATGTCTAAAAATGCCTATAATATTGTATCTATGTGAGTTTTACCAGAATCAGGTAATTTGGTAAGGTTTACAAATACAAAATTTGGGTTTTTCTCATTATGACATTATAACTGCTATATTCAATTTGACAGTTATTTTAACATAACTTCCTAACTACACATGCAAATAGGCTAATAAAGCCTAAAACGATGCATCCTTGTGAGTTTTACTCTAAACATATGCTATTTGAAGGCTTGCAAACACAAAAAGAAGTTTTTTACTCATTATGACAGTAATGTTCTTAAAATCCTGAGATAATGCGAAATAAGCAATAAAAATGTTTTTCATCATAATTCCTACACCAAACATGCAACATGTCTAATAATGCCTGGATACATGTATCTTTGTTAGTTATACTAGAAAAAATATCTTTTGTAAGTTTTACAAAGACTCAAGTTAGTTTTTTTTAATACAATATGACAGTATAACTGACATACCAAATATGAAAGTTATATAAACATAACTCCAAAACTGAACATGCATTGTGTCTAAAATTGCCTGTAATATTGTATCTATGTGAGTTTCACCAGAATCAGGTAATTTGGTAGGGTTTCCAAATACAAAATTTGTTTTTTTTTCATAATGACAGTATAACTGCTACATTCAATTAAACTGTTATTTAAACATAACTTCCTAATCACACATGCAAATAGGTTAATAAAGCCTAAAACAATGTATCCTTGTGAGTTTTACTGGAAACATTTTCTATTTAAAGGCTTGCAAACACAAAAAGTATTTTTTACTCTTTATGACAGTAATGTTCTTAAAATCCTGAGATAATGCGAAATAAGCAATAAAAATGTTTTTCAACATAATTCCTACACCAAACATGCAACATGTCTAATAATGCCTGAAGAAATGTATCTTTGTTAGTTTTACTACAAAATTATCTTTTGTAGGTTTTGCAAAGAGGCAAGTTAGTTTTTTTAATTCAATATGAAAGTATAACTGTCATACCAAATATGAAAGTTATATAAACATAACTCCAAAACTAAACATGCATTATGTCTAAAAATGCCTAAAATATTGTATCTATGTGAATTTTACAAGAATCAGTCAATATGGTAAGGTGTACAATTACATAAATTAGGGGTTTACTCATAATGACAGATAACTGCTACATTCAATTTGACAGTTATTTAAACATAACTTCTAACCACACATGCAAAATAGGCTAATAAAGCCTAAAACAATGCATCCATGTGAGTTTTACCGAAACATATACTATTTTAAGGCTTGCAAACACAAAAAGTAGTTTTTTACTCATTATGACAGTAATGTTCTTAAAATCCTGAGATAATGCGAAATAAGCAATAAAAATGTTTTTCAACTTAATTCCTACACCAAACATGCAACATGTCTAATAATGCCTGAAGACATGAATCTTTGTTAGTTTTACTAGAAAATTTATCTTTTGTAAGTTTTGCAAAAAGGCAAGTTAGTTTTTTTAATTCAATATGACAGTATAACTGTCAAACCAAATATGAAATATATATAAACATAACTCCAAAATTGAACATGCATTAATGTCTAAAAATGCCTAAAATATTGTATCTATGTGAGTTTCACAAGAATCTGGTAATTTGGTAAGGTTTACAAATACAAAAATTGTTTTTTTTTCATAATGACTGTTTAACTGCTACATTCAATTTGACTGTTATTTAAACATAACTCCCTAACCACACATGCAAAATAGGTTAATTAAGCCTAAAACAATGCATCCATGTGAGTTTTTCTCGAAACATATGCTATTTTAAGGCTTGCAAACACAAAAAGTAGTTTTTTACTCATTATGACGGTAATGTTCTTAAAATAATGAGATAATGCGAAATAAGCAATAAAAATGTTTTTCAACATGATTCCTACACCAAACATGCAAGCTGTCTAATAATGCGTGAAGATATGTATCTTTGTTAGTTTTACTAGAAAAATTATCTTTTGTAAGTTTTGCAAAGAGGCAAGTTAAGTTTTTTTAATTCAATATGAAAGTATAACTGTCATACCAAATATGAAAGTTATATAAACATAACTCCAAAACTAAACATGCATTTTGTCTAAAAATGCCTAAAATATTGAATCTATTTGAGTTTTACAAGAATCAGGTAATTTGGTAAGGTGTACAATTATATAAATTAAGGGTTTACTCATAATGACAGATATCTGCTACATTCAATTTGAGTTATTTAAACATAACTTCTAACCACACATGCAAAATAGGCTAATAAAGCCTAAAACAATGCATCCTTGTAAGTTTTACTCGAAACATTTGCTATTTTAAGGCTTGCAAACACAAAAAGTAGTTTTTTACTCATTATGACAGTAATGTTCTTAAAATCCTGAGATAATGCGAAATAAGCAATAAAAATGTTTTTCAACTTAATTCCTACACCAAACATGCAACATGTCTAATAATGCCTGAAGACATGAATCTTTGTTAGTTTTACTAGAAAAATTATCTTTTGTAAGTTTTGCAAAAAGGCAAGTTAGTTTTTTTAATTCAATATGACAGTATAACTGTCAAACCAAATATGAAATATATATAAACATAACTCCAAAATTGAACATGCATTAATGTCTAAAAATGCCTAAAATATTGTATCTATGTGAGTTTCACAAGAATCTGGTAATTTGGTAAGGTTTACAAATACAAAAATTGTTTTTTTTTCATAATGACTGTTTAACTGCTACATTCAATTTGACTGTTATTTAAACATAACTCCCTAACCACACATGCAAAATAGGTTAATTAAGCCTAAAACAATGCATCCATGTGAGTTTTTCTCGAAACATATGCTATTTTAAGGCTTGCAAACACAAAAAGTAGTTTTTTACTCATTATGACAGTAATGTTCTTAAAATAATGAGATAATGCGAAATAAGCAATAAAAATGTTTTTCAACATGATTCCTACACCAAACATGCAAGCTGTCTAATAATGCGTGAAGATATGTATCTTTGTTAGTTTTACTAGAAAAATTATCTTTTGTAAGTTTTGCAAAGAGGCAAGTTAAGTTTTTTTAATTCAATATGAAAGTATAACTGTCATACCAAATATGAAAGTTATATAAACATAACTCCAAAACTAAACATGCATTTTGTCTAAAAATGCCTAAAATATTGAATCTATTTGAGTTTTACAAGAATCAGGTAATTTGGTAAGGTGTACAATTACAAAAATTAGGGGTTTACTCATAATGACAGATAACTGCTACATTCAATTTGACAGTTATTTAAACATAACTCCCTAACCACACATGCAAAATAGGTTATTAAAGCCTAAAACAATGCATGCTTGTGAGTGTTACTCGAAACATATGCTATTTTAAGGTTTGCAAACACAAAAAGTAATTTTTTACTCATTATGACAGTAATGTTCTTAAAATCCTGAGATAGTGCGAAATAAGCAATAAAAATGTTTTTCAACAATATTCCTACACCAAACATGCAACATGTCTAATAATGCCTGAAGACATGTATCTTTTTTAGTTTTACTAGAAAAATTATCTTTTGTAAGTTTTGCAAAGAGGCAAGTTAGTTTTTTTAATTCAATATAACATTATAACTGTCATACCAAATAGGAAATATATATAAACATAACTCCAAATTTGAACAAGTGTTATGTCTAAAAATGCCTATAATATTGTATCTATGTGAGTTTTACCAGAATCAGGTAATTTGGTAAGGTTTACAAATACAAAATTTGGGTTTTTCTCATTATGACATTATAACTGCTATATTCAATTTGACAGTTATTTTAACATAACTTCCTAACTACACATGCAAATAGGCTAATAAAGCCTAAAACGATGCATCCTTGTGAGTTTTACTCTAAACATATGCTATTTGAAGGCTTGCAAACACAAAAAGAAGTTTTTTACTCATTATGACAGTAATGTTCTTAAAATCCTGAGATAATGCGAAATAAGCAATAAAAATGTTTTTCATCATAATTCCTACACCAAACATGCAACATGTCTAATAATGCCTGGATACATGTATCTTTGTTAGTTATACTAGAAAAAATATCTTTTGTAAGTTTTACAAAGACTCAAGTTAGTTTTTTTTAATACAATATGACAGTATAACTGACATACCAAATATGAAAGTTATATAAACATAACTCCAAAACTGAACATGCATTGTGTCTAAAATTGCCTGTAATATTGTATCTATGTGAGTTTCACCAGAATCAGGTAATTTGGTAGGGTTTCCAAATACAAAATTTGTTTTTTTTTCATAATGACAGTATAACTGCTACATTCAATTAAACTGTTATTTAAACATAACTTCCTAATCACACATGCAAATAGGTTAATAAAGCCTAAAACAATGTATCCTTGTGAGTTTTACTGGAAACATTTTCTATTTAAAGGCTTGCAAACACAAAAAGTATTTTTTACTCTTTATGACAGTAATGTTCTTAAAATCCTGAGATAATGCGAAATAAGCAATAAAAATGTTTTTCAACATAATTCCTACACCAAACATGCAACATGTCTAATAATGCCTGAAGAAATGTATCTTTGTTAGTTTTACTACAAAATTATCTTTTGTAGGTTTTGCAAAGAGGCAAGTTAGTTTTTTTAATTCAATATGAAAGTATAACTGTCATACCAAATATGAAAGTTATATAAACATAACTCCAAAACTAAACATGCATTATGTCTAAAAATGCCTAAAATATTGTATCTATGTGAATTTTACAAGAATCAGTCAATATGGTAAGGTGTACAATTACATAAATTAGGGGTTTACTCATAATGACAGATAACTGCTACATTCAATTTGACAGTTATTTAAACATAACTTCTAACCACACATGCAAAATAGGCTAATAAAGCCTAAAACAATGCATCCATGTGAGTTTTACCGAAACATATACTATTTTAAGGCTTGCAAACACAAAAAGTAGTTTTTTACTCATTATGACAGTAATGTTCTTAAAATCCTGAGATAATGCGAAATAAGCAATAAAAATGTTTTTTCAAAATAATTCCTACACCAAACCTGCAACATGTCTAATAATGCATGAACATATGTATCTTTGTTAGTTTTACTAGAAAACATATCTTTTGTAAGTTTTGCAAAGAGGCAAGTTAGTTTTTTTAATTCAATATAACATTATAACTGTCATACCAAATATGAAATATATATAAACATAACTCCAAATTTGAACAAGTATTATGTCTAAAAATGCCTATAATATTGTATCTATGTGAGTTTTACCAGAATCAGGTAATTTGGTAAGGTTTACAAATACAAAATTTGGGTTTTTCTCATTATGACATTATAACTGCTATATTCAATTTGACAGTTATTTTAACATAACTTCCTAACCACACATGCAAATAGGCTAATAAAGCCTAAAACGATGCATCCTTGTGAGTTTTACTCTAAACATATGCTATTTGAAGGCTTGCAAACACAAAAAGAAGTTTTTTACTCATTATGACAGTAATGTTCTTAAAATCCTGAGATAATGCGAAATAAGCAATAAAAATGTTTTTCATCATAATTCCTACACCAAACATGCAACATGTCTAATAATGCTTGGATACATGTATCTTTGTTAGTTATACTAGAAAAAATATCTTTTGTAAGTTTTACAAAGACTCAAGTTAGTTTTTTTAATACAATATGACAGTATAACTGACATACCAAATATGAAAGTTATATAAACATAACTCCAAAACTGAACATGCATTGTGTCTAAAATTGCCTGTAATATTGTATCTATGTGAGTTTCACCAGAATCAGGTAATTTGGTAGGGTTTCCAAATACAAAATTTGTTTTTTTTTCATAATGACAGTATAACTGCTACATTCAATTAAACTGTTATTTAAACATAACTTCCTAATCACACATGCAAATAGGTTAATAAAGCCTAAAACAATGTATCCTTGTGAGTTTTACTGGAAACATTTGCTATTTAAAGGCTTGCAAACACAAAAAGTATTTTTTACTCTTTATGACAGTAATGTTCTTAAAATCCTGAGATAATGCGAAATAAGCAATAAAAATGTTTTTCAACATAATTCCTACACCAAACATGCCTGTAATATTGAATCCATGTGAGTTTTACTAGAATAAGTTGTTTTTGTAAGGTTTGCAAATACAAAATATTGATTTTACTCACTATGACAGTATACTGTCACATTCAATCTGACAGTTATTTAAACATAACTCCTAAACCACACATGCAAAAATGCTAATAATGCCTAAAACAATGTATCCTTGTGAGATTTACTCGAACATATGCTTTTTTAAGGCTTGCAATTAAAAAAAGTAGTTTTTTTCTCAATATGACAGTGATGTTTTTAAAATCCTGATATAATGCAAAAAAAGCAACAAAATTGTTTTTCAACATAATTCCTAAACCAAACATGCATTATGTCTTAAAATGCCTATAATATTGTATCCAAGTGAGTTTTAGTAGAATAATTTGTTTTTGTAAGGTTTGCAAATACAACATTTTGGTTTTACTCACTATGACAGTATACTGTCACATTCAATATGACTGTTATTTAAACATACATTCTAAACCACAGATGCAAAATGGCTAATAATGCCTGGAGAAATGTATTTTTGTGAGTTTTACCGGAAAAAAAATATTTTGTAAGGTTTGTTTGGACACAATATAGTTTTTTTTACTCAATATGATGGTATAACTGTCTTACTAAATTTGAAAGTTATATAAACATAACTTCAAAACCAAACATGCAATCCGTCTAAAAATGCCTGTAGTATTGAATCTATGTGAGTTTTACCAGAAACAGGTATTTTGGTAAGGTTTACAAATACAAAAATTAGGTTTTACTCATAATGACAGTATAACTGCAATGTTCAAAATGACAGTTATTTAAACATAACTCGTAAACCCAACATGCTAAATGGCTAATAATGACTGGAGAAATGCATCTTTGTGAGTTTTACTGAAAAAAAACAACATTTTTGTAAGGTTTGTAAAGACACAAGTTAGTTGTTTTTTACTCCATATGACAGTATAATTGTCATACTAAATGTAAAATGTATATAAACAAAACTCCAAAACTAAACATGCATTATGTCTAAAAATGCCTGTAACATTGTATCCATGTGAGTTTTACTAGAATCATTTTTTTTTTAAGGTTTACAAATACAAAATATTGGTTTTACTCACTATGACAGTATGCTGTCACATTCAATCTGACAGTTATTTAAACATAGCTCCTAAACCACACATAGAAAATGACTAATAATGCCTGGAGAAATGTATCTTTGTGGGTTTTACTGAAAAAAAAAAAAAATATTTTGTAAGGTTTGTAAAGACACAAGTTAGTTTTTTTTACTTAATATGACAGTATAACTGTCATACTAAATATGAAAGTTATATAAACATAACTCCAAAACCAAACATGCATTATGCCAAAAAATGCCTGTAATATTGTATCTATGTGAGTTTTACTACAATCAGGTATTTTGGTAAGGTTTACAAATACAAAAATAAGGTTTTACTCATAATGACAGTATAATTGCCACACTCAATATGACAGTTATTTAAATATAACTCCTAAACCACACATGCAAAATGGCTAATAATGCTTGGAAAAAATTGTTATTTTGTAAAGACAAGTTATTTTTTTTACTCAATATGACATTATAACTTTCATTCTAAATGTAAAAGTTATATAAACATAACTCCAAAACCAAACATGCATATTATCTAAAAAAAACTAATATGTATCCATGCGAGTTTTACTAGAATCAGTCTTTTTTGTAAGGTTCGCAAATACAAAATATTGGTTTTACTCACTATGACAGTATACTGCTGTCATATTGAGTAAAAAAAACTTGTGTTATAACAAACCTTACAAAATATTTTTTTCCAGAAAAATTCACAGAGATACATTTCTCCAGGCATTATTAGTCATTTTGAATGTGTGGTTTAGGAGTTATGTTTAAATAACTGTCAGATCGAATGTGACAGTATACTGTCATAGTGAGTAAAACCTATTTTTTGTATTTGTAAACTTTACCAAAATACCTGATTCTGGTAAAACCCACATCGATACAATATTACAAGAATTTTTAGACATAAAGCATGTTTGGTTTTGGAGTCATGTTTATATAACTTTCATATTTAGTATGAAAGTTATACCATCATATTGAGTAAAAAACAAAAAATAATTTGTATCTTTACAAACCTTAAAAATATTTTTTTCCAGTAAAATTCACAAATATACCTCAAATATATATATAGTCATTTTGCATTTGTGTTTTAGGAGTTATGTTTAATTAACTGTCATATTGAGTGTGGCGGTTATACTGTCACTATGAGTAAAACCTAATTTTTGTTTTTGTAAACCTTACCAAAATACCTGATTCTGATAAAACTCACATGTATTCAATATTACAGGCATTTTTAAATGGATTGCATGTTTGGTTTTTGAGTTAGGTTTTGGAGTTATGTTTCTATAACTTTTTTATTTAGTTTGACAGTATACCGTCATATTGAGTAAAAAAACTTGTGTCTTTGTAAACCTTACAAAAGATCATTACTCTAGTAAAACTAACAAAGATACATTTCTCCAGGTTTAATAGCCATTTTCATGTGTCGTTTATGACTTATGTTTAAATAACTGTCATATTGAGTGTGGCACTTATAATGTCACTATCAGTAAAACCTATTTTTTTTATTTGTCAACCTTACCAAAATACCTCATTTTGGTAAAACTCACATATATTTAATACTACAGACATTTTTAGACAGATTGCAAGTTTGGTTTTGAGTCATGTTTATATATTTTCTGCATGTAGTATGACAGTTATACTGTCATATTGAGTAAAAAAAACTAACGTGTGTCTTTACAAACCTTACAAATTATTTTTCCTAGTAAAACTCACAAAGATACATTTCTCCAGGCATTATTAGCCATTTTGCATGTGTGTTTTAGGAGTTATGTTTACATAACTGTCAGATTGAATGTGACAGTATACTGTCATAGTGAGTAAAACCTAATTTTTGTATTTGTAAACCTTACCAAAATACCTGATTCTGGTAAAACTCACATAGATACAATATTACAGGTATTTTTAGACAAAATTCATGTTTGTTTTTGGAGTTATGTTTATATAACTTTCATATTTAGTATGACGGTTAAACCATCATATTGAGTAAAAAAAACTACCTTGTGTCTTTATAAACCTTAGAAATTATTTTTTTTCCTGTAAAACTCACAAAGATACATTTCTCCAGGCATTATTAGCCATTTATCATGTTTGGTTTAGTAGCTTTGTTTAAATACCTGTCATGTTAAATGTGGCAGTTATATTGTCATTATGAGTAAAAACTATTTTTTGTATTTGTAAACCTTACCAAAATACCTGATTCTGGTAAAACTCACATATATACAATATTACAGGAATTTTTAGAAATAAAACATGTTTGGTTTTGGAGTTATGTTTATATAACTTTCATATTCAGTATGACAGTTATACCATCATATTGAGTAAAAAAAAAACTAATTTGTGTCTTTACAAACCTACAAAAAAAAAAATTTCATTAAAATTCACAAAGATACATTTTTCCAGGCATTATTAGTCATTTTGCATTTGTTTTTTAAGAGTTATGTTTAAAAAACTGTCATATTGAGTGTGGCAGTTATACTGTCATTATGAGTAAAACCTAAATTTTGTATTTGTAAACCTTACCAAAATACCTGATTTTGGTAAAACTCACATAGATTCAATATTACAGGCATTTGTAGACGGATTGCAAGTTTGGTTTTAGAGTTATGTGTATATAACTTTCATATTTAGTATGACAGTTATACTGTCAAATTGAGTAAAAAAATAACAAACTCGTAATTTTAAAAACCTCACAAAATATTTTTTTCCAATAAAATTCAGATAGATACATTTTTCTCGGCATTATTAGTCATTTTGCATGTGTGGTTTAGGAGTTATTTTTAAATAGCTGTCAGATTGAATGTGACAGTATACTGTCATAGTGAGTAAAACCAATATTTTGTATTTGAAAAACTTACAAAAACAACTGATTCTAGTAAAACTCACATTGATACAATATTACAGGCATTTTTAGACATAATGCATGTTTGGTTTTGGAGTTATGTTTATGTATTTTTTACATTTAGTATTACAGTTATACTGTCATATTGAGTAAAAAAAACTAACTTGTGTCTTTATAAACCTTAAAAAAAATGTTTTTCCTGTAAAACTCACAAAGATACATTTCTCCAGGCATTATTAGCCATTAACCATGTTTGGTTTAGAGTTATGTTTAAATAACTGTCATATTGAGTGTGGCAGATATACTGTCATTATGAGTAAAACCTAATTTTGGTATTTGTAAAATTACCAAAATAACTGATTCTGATAAAACTCACATGGATAAAATATTACAGAATTGTTTAGACATAAAGCATGTTTCCATCATATTGTGTAAAAAAAACTAACTTGTGTCTATACAAACCTTACAAAATATTTTTTTTCCAGTAAAACTCACAAAAATACATTTCTCCAGTTATTATTAGCCATTTTGCATCTGTGGTTTAGAATTTGTGTTTAAATAACAGTCAGATTGAATGTGACAGTATACTGTCATAGTGAGTAAAACCTAATTTTTGTATATGTAAACCTTAACAAAATACCTGATTCTAGTAAAACTCACATAGATACAATATTACAGGCATTTTTAGACATGATGCATGTTTGGTTTTGGAGTTATGTTTATATACATTTTTCCAGGCATTATTAGCTATTTATCATGTTTGGTTTAGGAGTTATGTTTAAATAACTGTCATATCAAATAATGCAGTTATACTATCATTATGAGTAAAACCCAAGTTCTGTATTTGTAAACCTTACCAAAATACCTGATTCTGGTAAAACTCATATAGATTCAATATTACAGGCAGTTTAAGACGGATTGCAAGTTTGGTTTAGGAGTTTGGTTTTGGAATGATGTTTATATTACTTTTATATTTAGTTTGACAGTTATACCATCATATTGAGTAAAAAAAACAAACACTTTTGTCTTTACAAACCTTACAAAATATTTTTTTCTAGTAAAACTGACAAAGATACATTTTTCCAGGCATTATTAGCATTAGCATGTTTGGTTTAGGAGTTATGTTTAAATAACTGTTATTTTGAATATGGCAGTTATACTGTCATTATGAGTAAAACCCAATTTTAGTATTTGTAAACCTTACCAAAATACCTGATTCTGGTAAAACTCACATAGATTCAATATTACAGGCATTTTTAGATGTATTGCAAGTTTGGTTTTGGAGTTATGTTTATTTAACTTTCATATTTAGTTTGACAGTTCTACTGTCATATTAAGTAAAAAAACTAACTTGTGTCTTTACAAAACTTATATATATATATTTTTTTCCAGGAAAACTCACAAAGATACATTTCTCCAGGCAGTATTAGCCATTTTGTATTAGTGGTTTAGGAGTTACAAAATGTTTAAATAACTGTCAGATTGAATGCGGCAGATATACTGTCAATATGAGTAAAACCTAATTTTGGTATTTGTAAAATTACCAAAATAACTGATTCTGATAAAACTCACATGGATAAAATATTACAGAATTTTTTAGACATAAAGCATGTTTCCATCATATTGAGTAAAAAAAACTAACTTGTGTCTATAGAAACCTTACAAAAAATTTTTTTTCCAGTAAAACTCACAAAAATACATTTCTCCAGTTATTATTAGCCATTTTGCATCTGTGTTTTAGAATTTGTGTTTAAATAACAGTCAGATTGAATGTGACAGTATACTGTCATAGTGAGTAAAACCAAATTTTTGTATTTGTAAACCTTAACAAAATACCTGATTCTAGTAAAACTCACATAGATACAATATTACAGGCATTTTTAGACATGATGCATATTTGGTTTTGGAGTTATGTTTATATACATTTTTCCAGGCATTACTAGCTATTTATCATGTTTGGTTTAGGAGTTATGTTTAAATAACTGTCATATCAAATAATGCAGTTATACTATCATTATGAGTAAAACCCAAGTTTTGTATTTGTAAACCTTACCAAAATACCTGATTCTGGTAAAACTCATATAGATTCAATATTACAGGCAGTTTAAGACGGATTGCAAGTTTGGTTTAGGAGTTTGGTTTTGGAATTATGTTTATATTACTTTTATATTTAGTTTGACAGTATACCATCATATTCAGTAAAAAAAACAAAACTTTTGTCTTTACAAACCTTACAAAATATTTTTTTCTAGTAAAACTCACAAAGATACATTTCTCCAGGCATTATTAGCCATTTAGCATGTTTGGTTTAGGAGTTATGTTTAAATAACTGTTATTTTGAATATGGCAGTTATACTGTCATTATGAGTAAAACCCATTTTTTGTATTTGTAAACCTTACCAAAATACCTGATTCTGGTAAAATTCACATAGATTCAATATTACAGGCATTTTTAGACGTATTGCAAGTTTGGTTTTGGAGTTATGTTTATTTAACTTTCATATTTATTATGACAGTTTTACTGTCATATTAAGTAAAAAAAAACTAACTTGTGTCTTTACAAACCATATACATTTTTATTTTTTTTCCAGGATAACTCACAAAGATACATTTCTCCAGGCATTATTAGCCATTTTGTATGTGTGGTTTAGGAGTTTTGTTTACATAACTGTCAGATTGAATGTGACAGTATACTGTCATAGTGAGTAAAACCTAATTTTTGTATTTGTAAGCCTTACCAAAATACCTGATTGTGGTAAAACTCACATAGATACAATATTACAGGTATTTTTAGACAAAATTCATGTTTGTTTTTGGAGTTATGTTTCTATAACTTTCATATTTAGTATGACAGTTATACCGTCTTATTGAGTAAAAAAAAATAACGTGTGTCTTTATAAACCTTACAATTTTTTTTCCTCAGTAAAACTCACAAAGATACATTTCTCCAGGCATAAGTAGTCATTTATCATGTTTGGTTTAGTAATTATGTTTAAATACCTGTCATGTTAAATGTGGCAGTTATATTGTCATTATGAGTAAAACCTATTTTTTGTATTTGTAAACCTTACCAAAATACCTGATTCTAGTAAAACTCACATAGATACAATATTACAGGAATTTTTAGAAATAAAACATGTTTGGTTTTGGAGTTATGTTTATATAACTTTCATATTTAGTATGACAGTTATACCATTATATTGAGTAAAAAAAACTAATTTGTGTCTTTACAAACCTTACAAAATTTTTGTTTTTCATTAAAATTCACAAAGATAAATTTTTCCAGGCATTATTAGTCATTTTGCATTTGTTTTTTAGGAGTTATGTTTAAAAAAAACTGTCATATTGAGTGTGGCAGTTATACTGTCACTATGAGTAAAACCTAAATTTTGTATTCGTAAACCTTACCAAAATACCTGATGCTGATAAAACTCACATATATTCAATATTACAGGCATTTTTAGACGGATTGCATATTTGGTTTTGGAATTTTGTTTATATACCTTTCATATATAGTATGACAGCTATACTGTTAAATTGTGTAAAAAAAACAACTAACTTGTGTCTTTACAAACCTTACAAAATATGTTTTCCAGTGAAACTCACAAAGATACATTCCTCAAGGCATTATTAGCCATTTTGTCAGATTAAATGTGACAGTATACTGTCATTATGAATAAAACTAATATTTTATAATTGTAAACCTTACATACATACTTACTCACATAGATACAATACTAAAGGCATTTTTAGACATAATGCATGTTTGGTTTTGGAGTCATTTTGCATTTGTGTTTTAGGACTTATGTTTAATTAACTGTCATATTGAGTGTGGCAGTTATACTGTCACTATGAGTAAAACCTAATTTTTGTTTTTGTAAACCTTACCAAAATACCTGATTCTGATCAAACTCACATGTATTCAATATTACAGGCATTTTTAGACGGATTGCATATTTGGTTTTGGAGTTGTGTTTATATAACTTTCATATATAGTATGACAGTTATACTGTTAAATTGTGTGAAAAAATCCAACTAAATCGTATCTTTACAAACCTTACAAAATATTTTTTCCAGTAAAATTCACAAATATACATTCCTCAAGGCATTACTAGCCATTTTGTCAGATTAAATGTGACAGTATACTGTCATTATGAGTAAAACTAATATTTTGTATTTGTAAACCTTACAAAAACAACTGATTCTAGTAAAATTCACATGGATGCAAAATTATAGGCATTTTTAGACATCATGCATGTTTGGTGGCAGTCAATGTGGCAGTTATACTGTCATTATGAGTAAAACCTATTTTTTGTATATTTCAACATTACCAAAATACCTGATTCTGGTAAAACTCACATAGATACAATACTAAAGGCATTTTTAGACATAATGCATGTTTGGTTTTGGAGTTATGTTTGTATACATTTCTCCAGGCATTAATAGCCATTTAGCATGTTTGGTTCAGGAGTTATGTTTAAATAACTGTTATTTTGAATATGGCAGTTATACTGTCACTATGAAAAAAAACTAAATTTTGTATTTATAAACCTTACCAAAATACCTGATTCTGGTAAAACTCACATAGATACAATAATACAGGCATTTTTAGACATAATGCATGTTTGGTTTAGGAGTTATGTTTAAATAACTGTCATATCAATTAATGCAGTTATACTGTCATTATGAGTAAAACCCAAGTTTTGTATTTGTAAACCTTACCAAAATACCTTATTTTGGTAAAACTCATATAGATTCAATATTACAGGCAGTTTAAGACGGATTGCAAGTTTGGTTTAGGAGTTTGGTTTTGGATTTATGTTTATATTACTTTTATATTTAGTTTGACAGTTATACCATCATATTGAGTAAAAAAAAAAAAGTTTTTCTTTACAAACCTTACAAAATATTTTGTTTCTAGTAAAATTCACAAAGATACATTTTTCCAGGCATTATTAGCCATTTTGTAATTGTGGTTTAGGAGTTACAGTATGTTTAAATAACTGTCAGATTGAATGTGACAGTATACTGTCACAGTGAGTAAAACCTAATTTTTGTATTTGTAAACCTTACCAAAAATACCTGATTCTGGTAAAAATCACATAGATACAATATTGCAGGCATTTTTAGACATAATGCATATTTGGTTTTGGAGTTATGTTTATACAACTTTTATATTTAGTATGACAGTTATACCATCATATTGAGTAAAAAAAACAACAACTTGTGTCTTTATAAACCTTACAAAAAAAATTTTCCCAGTAAAACTCACAAAGATACATTTCTCCAGGCATAATTAGCCATTTATCATGTTTGGTTTAGGAGTTATGTTTAAACAACTGTCATATTGAGTGTGGCAGTTATACTGTCATTATGAGTAAAACCTATTTTTTGTATTTGTAAACCTTACCAAAATACCTGATTCTGGTAAAACTCACATAGATACAATATTACAGGAATTTTTAGAAATAAAACATGTTTGGTTTTGGAGTTATGTTTATATAACTTTCATATTTAGTATGACAGTTATACCATCATATTGAGTAAAAAAAAACTAATTTGTGTCTTTACAAACCTTACAAATTTTTTTTTTTTCATTAAAATTCACAAAGATACATTTTTCCAGGCATTATTAGTCATTTTGCATTTGTTTTTTAGGAGTTATGTTTAAAAAAACTGTCATATTGAGTGTGGCAGTTATACTGTCACTATGAGTAAAACCTAATTTTTGTATTCGTAAACCTTACCAAAATACCTGATTCTGATAAAACTCACATATATTCAATATTACAGGCATTTTGAGACGGATTGCATATTTGGTTTTGGAATTTTGTTTATATAACTTTCATATATAGTATGACAGCTATACTGTTAAATTGTGTAAAAAAAAACAACTAACTTGTGTCTTTACAAACCTTACAAAATATGTTTTCCAGTGAAACTCACAAAGATACATTCCTCAAGGCATTATTAGCCATTTTGTCAGATTAAATGTGACAGTATACTGTCAATATGAATAAAACTAATATTTTGTATTTGTAAACCTTACATACATACTTACTCACATAGATACAATACTAAAGGCATTTTTAGACATAATGAATGTTTGGTTTTGGAGTCATTTTGCATTTGTGTTTTAGGAGTTATGTTTAATTAACTGTCATATTGAGTGTGGCAGTTATACTGTCACTATGAGTAAAACCTAATTTTTGTTTTTGTAAACCTTACCAAAATACCTGATTCTGATCAAACTCACATGTATTCAATATTACAGGCATTTTTAGACGGATTGCATATTTGGTTTTGGAGTTGTGTTTATATAACTTTCATATATAGTATGACAGCTATACTGTTAAATTGTGTGAAAAAACCCAACTAAATCGTATCTTTACAAAACTTACAAAATATTTTTTTCCAGTAAAATTCACAAATATACATTCCTCAAGGCATTATTAGCCATTTTGTCAGATTAAATGTGACAGTATACTGTCATTATGAGTAAAACTAATATTTTGTATTTGTAAACCTTACAAAAACAACTGATTCTAGTAAAACTCACATGGATACAAAATTATAGGCATTTTTAGACATCATGCATGTTTGGTGGCAGTCAATGTGGCAGTTATACTGTCATTATGAGTAAAACCTAATTTTTTTTTTATTTTTTTTTTTATTTTTTTTTTTATTTTATTATTTTATTTTTTTTATGTCCTGTCCAGCTTCTCAGGCAAATCATATAGTTGATGTAGATGCCCATGTCGGCTGTTCAGATTTACTTTACAAAAGAGAAGTGTAGGATACTTCTCTTGTTGCCTTATTTGTATTTGACTTTATTAAATGTATTTATATTATCATTTAGTGCAGCCGGGCCGGAGCAGGAGGGGATAGAAAGAGAAAAAAAAAGAAGACAGAGGGGGAAATTGTGGGGACAAGAGGGGGATTAGACAGAGAGACAAAAACAACAACAGCAAACAACAACAACAACAACAATAGAGCAACATCAGCAAATATGACATGTACAAATATGATGGTAAAAGTAATAGCAAATAAGCAGTTAGCGAAAAATAAAAAATAATACAGAAATGACAATGAGCATTATTACACTACAAATGGATCAATACAAATACCAATAGAAATAGCGCTATTGATATTGAACAATACCAATAATTTACCTTTATTATCAACAATACAGTTGTTTAAATGCAACAATACATATACGTAATGATAACTTGAGATACGAAAGAATGCAGAAAAATGGAGGGGGAGAAAGAGAAGCAACCTACATTAACCTTGTAGATTGTTATAGTCACAATAGGTTAAGCTTTGTCAGTGTGCCATGTGTTACACCCAGTTTACCCTAGGGCAACAACGTTAATATATGTTTGATGAAACGTGATTATGTGCATGAGTGTAAGTATGCATATGTACTTGTATATGTACAGAATGTGTATATGTGTTTGTACAATGAATGTATATGTACAGAATGTGTATATGTGTTTGTACAGTGAATGTATATGTACAGTATGTGTATGTGTATGTTTGTATATTGAATGTGCGTGTGGATGTACGAACATTAGGTAGGTAAATATGTACTGTATTTGTGTATGTATGTGGGAGCGTAGGTACCTATGTACGTATGTGAGCATATGTGAATTTGCATGTACAATACATTCGACTCCCAGAGTGCGTGGGAGCCAGAGCACGGCCCCATCACCCCCGAGAGCCCAACCCACAAACAGGAGGCGTGGTGCCCAGGGAACCAGGGACCACCACCCCCACGCAGCCAAGCCGGCCAGCGACAGGAACCCCAGAGCCCGACCCACCGTACCGCCCACAAGGGCCAGCAGCAGGCCGCAGACAGACGCACCCGGCAGAGGACAGGGCACGAGAAAAGCAGGGGACAGCCAGACCCCAAGCCAGCGAGAGACCACACCCCACACGGGCAGAAAGGCGAGACGCCCCGCCCGAGGGACCCAGAGACTCCCCGCAACCGGACGGGAAGACCGCCCCCGCCCCACCGGCAACCGGGCCCCCACGAGCCCACCCCCCACCCCCGGAGAGCGCGGCGAGGCCAGCCCCCGGCCACCCCACCCAAACCCGCCGCCGCAGGACCACCCAGGCACAGGGCCACGGGAACCACCCACCCCACCCGCAGGGACCCCAACGATGGAGATGGAACAACCAGCAACCGCCCCGCCGAGCCCCCCCCCCGAGGGAGGGGAAAAATTAAAAAATAATATTAATAAAATATATTAAAAAATAAATAAATAAATAAATAAATTGAAACCTAATTTTTGTATATTTCAACATTACCAAAATACCTGATTCTGGTAAAACTCACATAGATACAATACTAAAGGCATTTTTAGACATAATGCATGTTTGGTTTTGGAGTTATGTTTGTATACATTTCTCCAGGCATTAATAGCCATTTAGCATGTTTGGTTCAGGAGTTATGTTTAAATAACTGTTATTTTGAATATGGCAGTTATACTGTCACTATGAAAAAAACCTAAATTTTGTATTTATAAACCTTACCAAAATACCTGATTCTGGAAAAACTCACATAGATACAATATTACAGGCATTTTTAGACATAATGCATGTTTGGTTTTGGAGTTATGTTTATATACATTTTTCCAGGCATTATTAGCCATTTATCATGTTTGGTTTAGGAGTTATGTTTAAATAACTGTCATATCAAATAATGCAGTTATACTGTCATTATGAGTAAAACCCAAGTTTTGTATTTGTAAACCTTATTATATACCTTATTCTGTTAAAACTCATATAGATTCAATATTACAGGCAGTTTAAGACGGATTGCAAGTTTGGTTTAGGAGTTTGGTTTTGGAATTATGTTTATATTACTTTTATATTTAGTTTGACAGTTATACCATCATATTGAATTAAAAAAAAAAAACGTTTTTCTTTACAAACCTTACAAAATATTTTTTTTCTAGTAAAATTCACAAAGATACATTTTTCCAGGCATTATTAGCCATTTTGTAATTGTGGTTTAGGAGTTACAGTATGTTTAAATAACTGTCAGATTGAATGTGACAGTATACTGTCATAGTGAGTAAAACCTAATTTTTGTATTTGTAAACCTTACCAAAAATACCTGATTCTGGTAAAAATCACATAGATACAATATTGCAGGCATTTTTAGACATAATGCATATTATTATGTTTATACAACTTTTATATTTAGTATGACAGTTATACCATCATATTGAGTAAAAAAAAAAAAAAACTTGTGTCTTTATAAACCTTACAAAAAAAAATTCCCAGTAAAACTCACAAAGATACATTTCTCCAGGCATAATTAGCCATTTATCATGTTTGGTTTAGGAGTTATGTTTAAACAACTGTCATATTGAGTGTGGCAGTTATACTGTCATTATGAGTAAAACCTATTTTTTGTATTTGTAAACCTTACCAAAATACCTGATTCTGGTTAAACCCACATTGATACAATATTACAGGAATTTTTAGACATAAAGCATGTTTGGTTTTGGAGTTATGTTTATATAACTTTCATATTTAGTATGAAAGTTATACCATCATATTGAGTAAAAAACAAAAAATAATTTGTATATTTACAAACCTTACAAAATATTGTTTTCCAGTAAAATTCACAAATATACCTTTCTCTAGGCATTATTAGTCATTTTGCATTTGTGTTTTAGGAGTTATGTTTAATTTACTGTCATATTGAGTGTGGCAGTTATACTGTCAATATGAGTAAAACCTAATTTTTGTTTTTGTAAACCTTACCAAAATACCTGATTCTGATAAAACTCACATATATTCAATATTACAGGCATTTTTAGACGGATTGCATATTTGGTTTTGGAGTTGTGTTTATATAACTTTCATATATAGTATGACAGCTATACTGTTAAATTGTGTAAAAAAAACAACTAACTCGTGTCTTTACCAAAATACCTGATTCAGGTAAAACTCATATAGATTCAATATTAAAGACAGTTTAAGACGGATTGCAAGTTTGGTTTAGGAGTTTGTTTTTGGAATTATGTTTATATTAATTGTATATTTAGTTTGACAGTTATACCATCATATTCAGTAAAAAAAAATAACTTTTGTCTTTACAAACCTTACAAAATAGTTTTTTCTAGTAAAATTCACAAAGATACATTTCTCCAGGCATTATTAGCCATTTAGCATGTTTGGTTTAGGAGTTGTGTTTAAATAACTGTTATTTTGAATACGGCAGTTATACTGTCATTATGAGTAAAACCCAATTTTTGTATTTGTAAACCTTACCTCAATACCTGATTCTGGTAAAACTCACATAGATTCAATATTACAGGCATTTTTAGACGTATTGCAAGTTTGGTTTTGGAGTTATGTTTATTTAACTTTAATATTTAGTAAGACAGTTATACTGTCATATTAAGTAAAAAAAACTAACTTGTGTCTTTACAAACCTTATAAAAAAAAACTTTTTCCAGGAAAACTCACAAAGATACATTTCTCCAGGCATTATTAGCCATTTTGTATGTGTGGTTTAGGAGTTATGTTTAAATAACTGTCAGATTGAATGTAGTAGTATACTGTCATTATGAGTAAAACCTAATTTTTGTATTTGTAAACCTTACCAAAAATACCTGATTCTGGTAAAAATCACATAGATACAATATTGCAGGCATTTTTAGACATAATGCATGTTTGGTTTTGGAGTTATGTTTAAACAACTTTCATATTTAGTATGACAGTTATACAATTATATTGAGTAAAAAAAAATATCTTTTTGTCTTTATAAACCTTACTTCTTTTTTTTCTCCAGAAAACTCACAAAGATACATTTCTCCAGGTATAATTAGCCATTTATCATGGTTGGTTTAGGAGTTATGTTTAAATAACTGTCATATTGAGTGTGGCAGTTATACTGTCATTATGAGTAAAACCTATTTTTTGCACCACATCTATACAATATTACAGGAATTTTTAGACATAAAGCATGTTTGGTTTTGGAGTTATGTTTATATAACTTTCATATTTAGTATGAAAGTTATACCATCATATTGAGTAAAAAAACAAACTAATTTGTATCTTTACAAACCTTACAAAATATTGTTTTCCAGTAAAATACACAAATATACCTTTCCTAGGCATTATTAGTCATTTTGCATTTGTGTTTTAGGAGTTATGTTTAAATAACTGTCATATTGAGTGTGGCAGTTATACTGTCACTATGAGTAAAACCTAATTTTTGTTTTTGTAAACCTTACCAAAATACCTGATTCTGATAAAATTCGCATATTGCATATTTGGTTTTGGAGTTGTGTTTATATAACTTTCATATATCGTATGACAGCTATACTGTAAAATTGTGTAAAAAAAAAAAAAAACTAACTCGTGTCTTTACAAACATTACAAAATATTTTTTCGAGTAAAAATCACAAAGATACATTCCTCAAGGCATTATTAGCCATTTTGTCAGATTAAATGTGACAGTATACTGTCATAATGAGTAAAACTAATATGTTGTATTTGTAAACCTTACAAAAACAACTGATTCTAGTAAAACTCACATGTATACAAAATTACAGGCATTTTTAGACATAATGCATGTTTGGTTTTGGAGTTATGTTTATGTATCTTTTACATTTATTATGACAGTTATACAAACATATTGAATAAAAAAGCTTAACTTGTGTCTTTACAAACCTTACAAAATATTTTTATTTTCCAGTTAAACTCACAAAGATACCTTTCTCCAGGCAGTATTAGCCATTCAGCATGTTTAAATTAGGAGTTATGTTTAAATAACTGTAATTTTGAACGTGGCAGTTATACTGTCATTATGAGTAAAACCTACTTTTTTATTTGTAAACCTTACCAAAATACCTGATTCTGGTCAAACTCACATAGATTTAATATTACAGGCATTTTTAGACATAATGCATGTTTGGTTTTGGCGTTATGTTTATATAACTGTCATTTTGAATGTGGCAGTTATACTGTCATTATGAGTAAAAAAAACTAACTTTTGTCTTTACAAACCTTACAAAATATTTTTTTTTCCAGTTAAACTCACAAAGATACATTTCCCCAGGCATTATTAGCCATTTAACATGTTTGGTTTAGGAGTTATGTTTAAATAACTGTCATATTGAATGTGGCAGTTATACTGTCATTATGAGTAAAACCTATTTTTTGTATTTGTAAACCTTACCAAAAAACCTGTATCTGGTAAAACCCACATCGATACAATATTACAGGAATTTTTAGAC
The DNA here is from genome assembly GCF_033978685.3 of Nerophis lumbriciformis. Lineage (NCBI taxonomy): Eukaryota > Metazoa > Chordata > Actinopteri > Syngnathiformes > Syngnathidae > Nerophis > Nerophis lumbriciformis. Next base: position 43,153,900 of record NC_084555.2, read on the forward strand.
ATGTATGTTTGGTTTTGGAGTTATGTTTATATAACTTTCATATTTAGTATGACAGTTATACCATCATATTGAGTAATAAAACACTAATTTGTATCTTTACAAACCTTACAAAATATTTTTTTCCAGTAAAATTCACAAATATACATTTCTCTAGGCATTATTAGTCATTTTGCATTTGTGTTTTAGGAGTTATGGTTAAATAACTGTCATACTGAGTGTGGCAGTTATACTGTCACTATGAGTAAAACTAAATTTTTTGATTTGTAGACCTTACCAAAATACCTGATTCTGATAAAACTTACATATAATAAATATTACAGACATTTTTAGACGGATTGCATGTTTGGTTTTGGAGTTATGTTTATAAAACTTTCATATATAGTATGACAGCTATACTGTAAAATTAAGTAAAAAAAACTAACGTGTGTCTTTACAAACCTTACAAAATATTTGTTCCAGTAAAATTCACAAAGATACATTCCTCTAGGCATTATTAGCCATTTTGTCAGATTGATTGTGACAGTATACTCTCATTATGAGAAAAACTAATATTTTGTATTTGTAAACCTTACAAAAACAACTGATTCTAGTAAAACTCACGTAGATACAAAATTATAGGAATTTTTTAGACATAATGCATGTTTGGTTTTGGAGTAATGTTTAAATAGTCGTCATATTGAATGTGGCAGTATACTGTCATTATGAGTAAAACCTAATGTTTGTATTTGTCAACCTTACCAAAATACCTGATTCTGGTAAAACTCAAAAAGATACAGTATTACAGGCATTTTTAGACAAAATGCATTTAGGTTTTGGAGTTATGTTTATATAACTTTCATATTTAGTATGACAGTTATATCATCATATTAAATAAAACAAATAACTTGTGTCTTTATAAACCTTACACATTATTTTTTTCCCAGTAAAACTCACAAACTTACATTTCTCCAGGCATTATTAGTCATTTATCATGTTTGGTTTAGGAGTCATTTTTAAATAACTGTCATATCAAAAGTTGCAGTTATACTGTCATTATGAGTAAAACCCAAGTTTTGTATTTGTAAACCTTACCAAAATACCTGATTCTGTCAAAACTCACATAGATTAAATATTACAGGCAGTTTAAGACAGACTGCAAGTTTGGTTTAGGAGTTTGGATTTGGAATTATGTTTATCTAACTTTCATATATAGTATGACAGTTATACCATCATATTGAGTAAATAAACAACTAACTTTTGTCTTTACAAACCTTACAAAAAATTTTTTTTCTAGTAAAACTCACAAAGATTCATTTCTCCAGGCATTATTAGCCATTTAGCATATTTGGTTTAGGAGCTATGTTTAAATAACTGTTATTTTGAATATGGCAGTTATACTGTCATTAAGAGTAAAACCCAATTTTTGTATTTGTAAACTTTACCAAAATAACTGATTCTGGTAAAACTCACATATATTCAATATTACAGGCATTTTTAGACGTATTGCAAGTTTGGTTTTGGTGTTATGTTTATTCAACTTTCATATTTAGTATGACAGTTATACTGTCATATTGAGTAAAAAAAAAGCTAACTTGTGTCTTTACAAACCTTACAAACTATTTTTTTCCTGTAAAACTTACAAAGATACATTTCTCCAGGCATTATTTGACATTTTACTTGCATGATTTAGGAGTTATGTTTAAAAAACAGTCAGATTGAATGTGACAGTATACTTCCATAGTAGTTTCTTACTCAATATGCCAGTAATGTTCTTAAAATCCTGAGATAATGCAAAAAAAGCAATAAAAATGTTTTTCAACATAATTCCTACACCAAACATGTCTAATAATGCTTGAAGACATGTATCTTTGTTAGTTTTACTAGAAAATGTATCTTTTGTAAGTTTTACAAAGACTCAAGCTAGTTTTTTTTAATACAATATGACAGTATAACTGTCATACCAAATATGAAAGTTATATAAACATAACTCCAAAACGGAACATGTATTATGTCTAAAAATGCCTAAATATTGTATCTATGTGAGTTTTACAAGAATCAGTTAATTTGGTAAGGTGTACAATTACATAAATTAGGGGTTTACTCATAATGACAGTTAACTGCTACATTCAATTTGACTGTTATTTAAACATAACTCCCTAACCACACATGCAAAATAGGTTATTAAAGCCTAAAACAATGCATGCTTGTGAGTGTTACTCGAAACATATGCTATTTTAAGGTTTGCAAACACAAAAAGTAGTTTTTTACTCATTATGACAGTAATGTTCTTAAAATCCTGAGATAGTGCGAAATAAGCAATAAAAATGTTTTTCAACAATATTCCTACACCAAACATGCAACATGTCTAATAATGCCTGAAGACATGTATCTTTTTTAGTTTTACTAGAAAAATTATCTTTTGTAAGTTTTGCAAAGAGGCAAATAAGTTTTTTTAATTCAATATGACAGTATAACTGTCATACCAAATATGAAAGTTATATAACCATAACTCCAAAACTGAACATGCATTGTGTCTAAAATTGCCTGTAATATTGTATCTATGTGAGTTTCACCAGAATCAGTTAATTTGGTAAGGTGTACAATTATATAAATTAAGGGTTTACTCATAATGACAGATATCTGCTACATTCAATTTGACAGTTATTTAAACATAACTTCTAACCACACATGCAAAATAGGCTAATAAAGCCTAAAACAATGCATCCTTGTAAGTTTTACTCGAAACATTTGCTATTTTAAGGATTGCAAACACAAAAAGTAGTTTTTTACTCATTATGACAGTAATGTTCTTAAAATCCTGAGATAATGCGAAATAAGCAATAAAAATGTTTTTCAACTTAATTCCTACACCAAACATGCAACATGTCTAATAATGCCTGAAGACATGAATCTTTGTTAGTTTTACTAGAAAAATTATCTTTTGTAAGTTTTGCAAAAAGGCAAGTTAGTTTTTTTACTTCAATATGACAGTATAACTGTCAAACCAAATATGAAATATATATAAACATAACTCCAAAATTGAACATGCATTAATGTCTAAAAATGCCTAAAATATTGTATCTATGTGAGTTTCACAAGAATCTGGTAATTTGGTAAGGTTTACAAATACAAAAATTGTTTTTTTTTCATAATGACTGTTTAACTGCTACATTCAATTTGACTGTTATTTAAACATAACTCCCTAACCACACATGCAAAATAGGTTAATTAAGCCTAAAACAATGCATCCATGTGAGTTTTTCTCGAAACATATGCTATTTTAAGGCTTGCAAACACAAAAAGTAGTTTTTTACTCATTATGACAGTAATGTTCTTAAAATAATGAGATAATGCGAAATAAGCAATAAAAATGTTTTTCAACATGATTCCTACACCAAACATGCAAGCTGTCTAATAATGCGTGAAGATATGTATCTTTGTTAGTTTTACTAGAAAAATTATCTTTTGTAAGTTTTGCAAAGAGGCAAGTTAAGTTTTTTTAATTCAATATGAAAGTATAACTGTCATACCAAATATGAAAGTTATATAAACATAACTCCAAAACTAAACATGCATTTTGTCTAAAAATGCCTAAAATATTGAATCTATTTGAGTTTTACAAGAATCAGGTAATTTGGTAAGGTGTACAATTACAAAAATTAGGGGTTTACTCATAATGACAGATAACTGCTACATTCAATTTGACAGTTATTTAAACATAACTTCTAACCACACATGCAAAATAGGCTAATAAAGCCTAAAACAATGCATCCATGTGAGTTTTACCGAAACATATACTATTTTAAGGCTTGCAAACACAAAAAGTAGTTTTTTACTCATTATGACAGTAATGTTCTTAAAATCCTGAGATAATGCGAAATAAGCAATAAAAATGTTTTTTCAAAATAATTCCTACACCAAACCTGCAACATGTCTAATAATGCGTGAACATATGTATCTTTGTTAGTTTTACTAGAAAACATATCTTTTGTAAGTTTTGCAAAGAGGCAAGTTAGTTTTTTTAATTCAATATAACATTATAACTGTCATACCAAATATGAAATATATATAAACATAACTCCAAATTTGAACAAGTGTTATGTCTAAAAATGCCTATAATATTGTATCTATGTGAGTTTTACCAGAATCAGGTAATTTGGTAAGGTTTACAAATACAAAATTTGGGTTTTTCTCATTATGACATTATAACTGCTATATTCAATTTGACAGTTATTTTAACATAACTTCCTAACCACACATGCAAATAGGCTAATAAAGCCTAAAACGATGCATCCTTGTGAGTTTTACTCTAAACATATGCTATTTGAAGGCTTGCAAACACAAAAAGAAGTTTTTTACTCATTATGACAGTAATGTTCTTAAAATCCTGAGATAATGCGAAATAAGCAATAAAAATGTTTTTCATCATAATTCCTACACCAAACATGCAACATGTCTAATAATGCCTGGATACATGTATCTTTGTTAGTTATACTAGAAAAAATATCTTTTGTAAGTTTTACAAAGACTCAAGTTAGTTTTTTTAATACAATATGACAGTATAACTGACATACCAAATATGAAAGTTATATAAACATAACTCCAAAACTGAACATGCATTGTGTCTAAAATTGCCTGTAATATTGTATCTATGTGAGTTTCACCAGAATCAGGTAATTTGGTAGGGTTTCCAAATACAAAATTTGTTTTTTTTTCATAATGACAGTATAACTGCTACATTCAATTAAACTGTTATTTAAACATAACTTCCTAATCACACATGCAAATAGGTTAATAAAGCCTAAACAATGTATCCTTGTGAGTTTTACTGGAAACATTTGCTATTTAAAGGCTTGCAAACACAAAAAGTATTTTTTACTCTTTATGACAGTAATGTTCTTAAAATCCTGAGATAATGCGAAATAAGCAATAAAAATGTTTTTCAACATAATTCCTACACCAAACATGCAACATGTCTAATAATGCCTGAAGAAATGTATCTTTGTTAGTTTTACTACAAAATTATCTTTTGTAGGTTTTGCAAAGAGGCAAGTTAGTTTTTTTTAATTCAATATGAAAGTATAACTGTCATACCAAATATGAAAGTTATATAAACATAACTCCAAAACTAAACATGCATTATGTCTAAAAATGCCTAAAATATTGTATCTATGTGAATTTTACAAGAATCAGTCAATATGGTAAGGTGTACAATTACATAAATTAGGGGTTTACTCATAATGACAGATAACTGCTACATTCAATTTGACAGTTATTTAAACATAACTTCCTAACCACACATGCAAAATAGGCTAATAAAGCCTAAAACAATGCATCCATGTGAGTTTTACTCGAAACATATGCTATTTTAAGGCTTGCAAACACAAAAAGTAGTTTTTTACTCATGACAGTAATGTTCTCAAAATCCTGAGATAATGCGAAATAAGCAATAAAAAAGTTTTTCATCATAATTCCTACACCAAACATGTCTTATAATGTCTGGATACAAGTATATTTGTCAGTTATACTAGAAAAATTATCTTTTGTAAGTTTTACAAAGACTCAAGTTAGTTTATTTCATACAATATGACAGTATAGCTGTCATACCAAATATGAAAGTTATATAAACATAACTCCAAAACTGAACATGCATTATGTCTAAAAATGCCTGTAATGTTGTATCTATGTGAGTTTTACCAGAATCAGGTAATTTTGTAAGGTTTGCAAATACAAAAATTGTTTGTTTTTTTATGACAGTATACCTGTTACATTCAATTTGACTGTTATTTAAGCTTAACTTCCAAATCACACATGCAAATAGGTTAAAAAAGCCTAAAACAATGCATCCTTGTGAGTTTTACTCGAAACATTTGCTATTTTAAGGCTTGCAATTACAAAAAGTACTTTTTTTATTCATTATGACAGTAATGTTCTTAAAATCCTGAGATAATGCGAAATAAGCAATAAAAATGTTTTTCAACATAATTCCTACACCAAACATGCAACATGTCTAATAATGCCTGAAGACATGTATCTTTGTAAGTTTTACTAGAAAATTATCTTTTGTAAGTTTTGCAAAAAGGGAAATTAGTTTTTTTAATTCAATGACATTATAACTGTCATACCAAATATGAAAGTTATATAAACATAACTCCAAAACTGAACATGCATTATGTCTAAAAATGCCTAAATTAATGTATCTATGTGAGTTTTACAAGAATCAGTTAATTTGGTTAGGTGTACAATTACATAAATTAGGGGTTTACTCATAATGACAGATAACTGCTACATTCAATTTGACAGTTATTTAAACATAATTTCCTAACCACACATACAAAATAGGCTAATAAAGCCTAAAACAATGTATCCTTGTGAGTTTTACTCGAAACATTTGCTATTTTAAGGCTTGCAAACACAAAAAGTAGTTTTTTACTCATTATGACAGTAATAAATGGCTAATTATGCCTTGAGAAATTTATCTTTGTGAGTTTTACTGGGAACATTTTTTTTTTGTAAGGTTTATAAAGACACAAGTTTTTTTTTTTTTTACTCAATATGATGGTATAACTGTCATACTAAATATAAAAGTTGTATAAACATAACTCCAAAACCAAACATGCATTATGTCTAAAAATGCCTGCAATATTGTATCTTTGTGATTTTTTACCAGAATCAGGTATTTTTGGTAAGGTTTACAAATACAAAAATTTGGTTTTACTCACTATGACAGTATACTGTCACATTCAATCTGACAGTTATTTAAACATACTGTAACTCATAAACCACAATTACAAAATGGCTAATAATGCCTGGAGAAATGTATCTTTGTGAGTTTTACTAGAAAAAAATATTTTGTAAGGTTTGTAAAGAAAAACGTTTTTTTTTTTTACTCAATGTGATGGTATAACTGTCAAACTAAATATAAAAGTAATATAAACATAATTCGAAAACCAAACTCCTAAACCAAACTTGCAATCCGTCTTAAACTACCTGTAATATTGAATCTATATGAGTTTTACCAGAATCAGGTATTTTGATAAGGTTTACAAATACAGAACTTGGGTTTTACTCATAATGACAGTATAACTGCATTATTTGATATGACAGTTATTTAAACATAACTCTTTAACCATCCATCCATCCATCCATCTTCTTCCGCTTATCCGAGGTCGGGTCGCGGGGGCAGCAGCCTAAGCAGGGAAGCCCAGATTTCCCTCTCCCCAGCCACTTCGTCCAGCTCTTCCTGTGGGACCCCGAGGCGTTCCCAGCCCAGCCGGGAGACATAGTCTTCCCAACGTGTCCTGGGTCTTCCCCGCGGCCTCCTACCGGTCGGACGTGCCCTAAACACCTCCCTAGGGAGGCGTTCGGGTGGCATCCTGACCAGATGCCCGAACCACCTCATCTGGCTCCTCTCGATGTGGAGGAGCAGCGGCTTTACTTTGAGCTCCTCCCGGATGACAGAGCTTCTCACACTATCTCTAAGGGAGAGCCCCGCCACCCGGCGGATGAAACTCATTTCGGCCGCTTGTACCCGTGATCTTGTCCTTTCGGTCATAACCCAAAGCTCATGACCATAGGTGAGGATGGGAACGTAGATCGACCGGTAAATTGAGAGCTTTGCCTTCCGGCTCAGCTCCTTCTTCACCACAACGGATCGATACAGCGTCCGCATTACTGAAGACGCCGCACCGATCCGCCTGTCGATCTCACGATCCACGCTTCCCTCACTCGTGAACAAGACTCCGAGGTACTTGAACTCCTCAACTTGGGGCAAGATCTCCTCCCCAACCCGGAGATGGCACTCCACCCTTTTCCGGGCGAGAACCATGGACTCGGACTTGGAGGTGCTGATTCTCATCCCAGTCGCTTCACACTCGGCTGCGAACCGATCCAGTGAGAGCTGAAGATCCTGGCCAGATGAAGCCATCAGGACCACATCATCTGCAAAAAGCAGAGACCTAATCCTGCAGCCACCAAACCAGATCCCCTCAACGCCTTGACTGCGCCTACAAATTCTGTCCATAAAAGTTATGAACAGAATCGGTGACAAAGAGCAGCCTTGGCGGAGTCCAACCCTCACTGGAAACGTGTCCGACTTACTGCCGGCAATGCGGACCAAGCTCTGGCACTGAGCATACAGGGAGCGGACTGCCACAATCAGACAGTCCGATACCCCATACTCTCTGAGCACTCCCCACAGGACTTCCTGAGGGACACGGTCGAATGCCTTCTCCAAGTCCACAAAACACATGTAGACTGGTTGGGCAAACTCCCATGCACCCTCAAGGACCCTGTCGAGAGTATAGAGCTGGTCCACAGTTCCACGACCAGGACGAAAACCACACTGTTCCTCCTGAATCCGAGGTTCGACTATCCGGCGTAGCCTCCTCTCCAGTACACTTGAATAGACCTTACCGGGAAGGCTGAGGAGTGTGATCCCACGATAGTTAGAACACACCCTCCGGTTCCCCTTCTTAAAGAGAGGAACCACCACCCCGGTCTGCCAATCCAGAGGTACCGCCCCCGATGTCCACGCGATGCTGCAGAGTCTTGTCAACCAAGACAGCCCCACAGCATCCAGAGCCTTAAGGAACTCCGGGCGGATCTCATCTACCCCTGGGGCCTTGCCACCGAGGAGCTTTTCAACTACCTCAGCAACCTCAGCCCCAGAAATAGGAGAGCCCACCACAGACTCCCCAGGCACTGCTTCCTCATAGGAAGACGTGTTGGTGGGATTGAGGAGGTCTTCGAAGTATTCCCTCCACCGATCCACAACATCTGCAGTCGAGGTCAGCAGAACACCATCCTCACCATACACGGTGTTGATAGTGCACTGCTTCCCCTTCCTGAGGCGGCGGATGGTGGTCCAGAATTGCTTCGAAGCCGTCCGGAAGTCGTTTTCCATGGTTTCCCCGAACTCCTCCCATGTCCGAGTTTTTGCCTCTGTGACCGCTGAAGCCGCACACCGCTTGGCCTGTCGGTACCTGTCCGCTGCCTCAGGAGTCCTATGAGCCAAAAGAACCCGATAGGACTCCTTCTTCAGCTTGACGGCATCCCTCACCGCCGGTGTCCACCAACGGGTTCTAGGATTACCGCCACGACAAGCACCAACTACCTTGCGGCCACAGCTCCAATCAGCCGCCTCGACAATAGAGGCGCGGAACATGGTCCATTCAGACTCAATGTCCAGCACCTCCCTCGTGACATGTTCAAAGTTCTTCCGGAGGTGGGAATTGAAACTCTCTCTGACAGGAGACTCTGCCAGACGTTCCCAGCAAACCCTCACAATGCGTTTGGGCCTGCCAGGTCTGTCCGGCATCCTCCCCAACCATCGCAGCCAACTCAACACCAGGTGGTGATCGGTAGAAAGCTCCGCCCCTCTCTTCACCCGAGTGTCCAAAACATGAGGCCGCAAATCCGATGACACAACTACAAAGTCGATCATGGAACTGCGGCCTAGGGTGTCCTGGTGCCAAGTGCACATATGGACACCCTTATGTTTGAACATGGTGTTCGTTTTGGACAATCTGTGACGGGCACAAAAGTCCAATAACAAAACACCGCTCGGGTTCAGATCCGGGCAGCCATTCTTCCCAATCACGCCTCTCCAGGTTTCACTGTCGTTGCCAACATGAGCATTGAAGTCCCCCAGTAGAACGAGGGAATCACCCGGGGGAGCACTCTCAAGTACTCACTCAAGTGAATCCAAAAAGGGTGGGTACTCTGATCTGCGGTTTGGCGCGTAAGCGCAAACCACAGTCAGGACCCGTTCCCCCACCCGAAGGCGGAGGGAAGCTACCCTCTCGTCCACCGGGTTGAACTCCAACGTACAGGCTCTGAGCCGGGGGGAAACAAGAATTGCCACCCCAGCCCGTCGCCTCTCACTGCCGGCAACGCCAGAGTGGAAGAGAGTCCAGCCCCTCTCGAGAGAACTGGTTCCAGAGCCCTTGCTGTGCGTCGAAGTGAGTCCGACTATATCTAGCCGGAACTTCTCCACCTCGCGCACTAGCTCAGGCTCCTTCCCCCCCAGCGAGGTGACGTTCCACGTCCCAAGAGCTAGCTTCTGTAGCCGAGGATCGGACCGCCAAGTGCCCTGCCTTCGGCTGCCGCCCAGCTCACATCGCACCCGACCTCTATGACCCCTGCTATGGGTGGTGAGCCCATTGGAGGGGGGACCCATGTTGCCTCTTCGGGCTGTGCTCTTCGGGGACAGGCCCGGCCACCAGGCGCTCGCCATCGTGCTCCAGAGGGGGGCCCCGATGACCCGCGTCCGGGCGAGGGAAATCTGGGTCCTTGGTTTTTATATTTCATGGAGGTCTTCGAGCTGCTCTTTGTCTGATCCCTCACCTAGGACCAGTTTGTCTTGGGAGACCCTACCAGGGGGCATAAACATAGCTCCTAGGATCATTGGGACACGCAAACTCCTCTACCACATTAAGGTGGCAGCTCAGAGAGCCAAACCAAACATGATAAATGGCTAATAATGCCTGGAAAAATGTATACAAACATAAGTCCAAAACCAAACATGCATTATGTCTAAAAATGCCTTTAGTATTGTATCTATGTGAGTTTTACCAGAATCAGGTATTTTGGTAAGGTTTACATATACACAAATATGGTTTTACTCATAATGACAGTAAAACTGCCACATTTAATATGACAGTTATGTAAACATAACTCCTATACCACACATGCAAAATGGTTAATAATGCCTGGAGAAATGTATCTTTGTGATTTTTACTTGAAAAAAATATTTTGTAAGGTTTGTAAAGACACAAGTTAGTTTTTTTTTATTCAATATGATGGTATAACTGTTATACTAAATATGAAAGTTATATAAACATAATTCCAAAAACAAACTCCTAAACCAAACTTGCAATCTGTCTTAAACTGCCTGTAATATTGAATCTATGTGAGTTTTACCAGAATAGGGTATTTTGGTAAGGTTTACAAATACAAAACCTGGGTTTTACTCATAATGACAGTATAACTGCAACATTTGATATGACAGTTATTTAAACATAACTCCTAATCCAAACATGATAAATGGCTAATAATGCCTGGAGAAATGTATCATTGTGAATTTTACTGGAAACAAATAATTTGTAAGGTTTATAAAGACACAAGTTAGTTTTTTTTATTTAATATGATGGTATAACTGTCATACTAAATATGAAAGTTATATAAACATAACTCCAAAACCAAACATGCATTATGTCTAAAAATGCCTGTAATATTGTATCTATGTGAGTTTTACCAGAATCAGGTATTTTGGTAAGGTTGAAAAATACAAAAATTAGGTTTTACTCATAATGACAGTATAACTGCCACATTGACTGCCACCAAACATGCATTATGTCTAAAAATGCTTATAATTTTGTATCCATGTGAGTTTTACTAGAATCAGTTGTTTGTGTAAGGTTTACAAATGCAAAATATTAGTTTTACTCATAATGACAGTATACTGTCACAATTAATCCGACAAAATGGCTAATAATGCCTTGAGGAATGTATCTTTGTGAGTTTTACTGAAAAAATACCTGCTACACCCTAGTGGCAGGTATTTAAATTGTGTAAATAATTGTGTATTTTTACACAATTTAACAATATAGCTGTCATACTATATATGAAAGTTATATAAACATAATTCCAAAACCAAATATGCAATCTGTCTAAAAATGCCTGTAATATTGAATATGTGTGAGTTTTATCAGAATCAGGTATTTTGGTAAGGTTTACGAATACAAAAATTAGGTTTTACTCATAGTGATATAGTATAACTGCCACACTCAATATGACAGTTAATTAAACATAACTCCTAAAACACAAATGCAAAATGACTACTAATGCCTAGAGAAATGTATATTTGTGAATTTTACTGGAAAACAATATTTTGTTTGTAAAGATACAAATTAGTTTTTTTTTACTCAATATGTTGGTATAACTGTCATACTAAATATGAAAGTTATATAAACATAACTCCAAAACCAAACATGTTTTATGTCTAAAAAATTCCTGTAATATTGTATCGATGTGGGTTTTACCAGAATAAGGTATTTTGGTTGGTTTACAAATACAAAAAATAGGTTTTACTCATAATGACAGTATACTGTCACATGCAATCTGACAGTTATTTAAACATAACTCCTAAACCAAACATGATAATAGCTAATAAAGCCTGGAAAAATGTATATAAACATAACTCCAAAACCAAACATGCATTATGTCTAAAAATGCCTGGAATATTGTATCCATGTGATTTTTACCATTTTTGGTAAGGTTTACAAATACAAAAATTAGGTTTTACTCACTATGACAGTATACTGTCACATTCAATCTGACAGTTATTTAAACATATTGTAACTCCTAAACCACAAATACAAAATGGCTAATAATGTCTGGAGAAATGTATCTTTGTGAGTTTTCCTGGAAAAAAAAAATGTATAAGGTTTGTAAAGACACAAGTTAGTTTTTTTTTACTTAATATGACAGTAGAACTGTCATACTAAATATGAAAGTTAAATGAACATAACTCAGAAACCAAACTTGCAATACGTCTAAAAATGCCTGTAATATTGAATCTATGTGAGTTTTACCAGAATCAGATATTTTGGTAAGGTTTACAAATACAAAAATTGGGTTTTACTCATAATGACAGTATAACTGCCATATTCAAAATAACAGTTATTTAAACATAACTCCTTAACCAAACATGCTAAATAGCTAATAATGCCTGGAGAAATGTATCTTTGTGAGTTTTACTAGAAATTTTTTTTTTTTTTTTTTTTTTACTCAATATGATGGTATAACTGTCAAAGTAAATATAAAAGTAATATAAACATCATTCCAAAACCAAACTCCTAAACCAAACTTGCAATCCGTCTTAAACTGCCTGTAATATTGAATCTATATGAGTTTTACCAGAATCAGGTATTTTGATAAGGTTTACAAATACAAAACTTGGGTTTTACTCATAACTGAAATTATTTGATATGACAGTTATTTAAACATAACTCCTAAACCAAACATGATAAATAGCTAATAATGCCTGGAAAAATGTCTATAATCATAACTCCAAAACCAAACATGCCTTATGTCTTAAAATGCCTGTAATATTGTATCAATGTGAGTTTTACCAGAATCAGGAATTTTGGTAAGGTTTATAAATACAAAAATTACAAAATACAAAAATGTTTATTCAATATGTTTGTATAACTGTCATAATAAAAGTAAAAGTTATATAAACATAACTCCAATACCAAACATGCAATCCGTCTAAAAATGCCTGTAATATTTAATCTATGTGAGTTTTACTAGAATCAGGTATTTTGTTAAGGCTTACAAATACAAAAATTTGGTTTTACTCACTATGACAGTATACTGTCACATTCAATCTCACTGTTATTTAAACATAACTCCTAAACCACACATGCAAAATGACTAATAATGCCGAGAAAAATGTATCTCTGTGAATTTTACTGGAAAAAAATATTTTCTAAGGTTTGTAACATTACAAGTTTGTTATTTTTTACTCAATTTGACAGTATAACTGTCATACTAAATATGAAAGTTATATACACATAACTCCAAAACCAAACTTGCAATCCGTCTAAAAATGCCTGTAATATTGAATCTATGTGAGTTTTACCAAAATCAGGTATTTTGGTAAGGTTTACAAATACAAAAATTAGGTTTTACTCATAATGACAGTATAACTGCCACACTCAATTTGACAGTTTTTTAAACATAACTCCTAAAAAAACAAATGCAAAATGACTATGAATGCCTGGAAAAATGTATCTTTGTGAATATTAATGGAAAAAAATATTTTGTAAGGTTTGTAAAGACACAAATTTGTTTTTTTTACGCAATATGATGGTATAACTGTCATACTAAATATGAAAGTTATATAAACATAACTCCAAAACCAAAAAGGTTTTATGTCTAAAAATTCCTGTAATATTGTATCTATGTGAGTTTTACCAGAATCAGGTATTTTGGTAAGGTTTACAAATACAAAAATTAGGTTTTACTCACTATGACAGTATACTGCCACACTCAACATGACAGTTATTTAAACATAATTCCTAAACCATACATGATACATGGCTAATAATGCCTGGAGAAATGTAGCTTTGTGATTTTTACTAGAAATTTTTATTTTTTATTTTTTTTTACTCAATATGATGGTATAACTGTCAAAGTAAATATAAAAGTAATATAAACATCATTCCAAAACCAAACTCCTAAACCAAACTTGCAATCCGTCTTAAACTGCCTGTAATATTGAATCTATATGAGTTTTACCAGAATCAGGTATTTTGATAAGGTTTACAAATACAAAACTTGGGTTTTACTCATAACTGAAATTATTTGATATGACAGTTATTTAAACATAACTCCTAAACCAAACATGATAAATAGCTAATAATGCCTGGAAAAATGTCTATAATCATAACTCCAAAACCAAACATGCCTTATGTCTTAAAATGCCTGTAATATTGTATCAATGTGAGTTTTACCAGAATCAGGAATTTTGGTAAGGTTTATAAATACAAAAATTACAAAATACAAAAATGTTTATTCAATATGTTTGTATAACTGTCATAATAAAAGTAAAAGTTATATAAACATAACTCCAATACCAAACATGCAATCCGTCTAAAAATGCCTGTAATATTTAATCTATGTGAGTTTTACTAGAATCAGGTATTTTGTTAAGGCTTACAAATACAAAAATTTGGTTTTACTCACTATGACAGTATACTGTCACATTCAATCTCACTGTTATTTAAACATAACTCCTAAACCACACATGCAAAATGACTAATAATGCCGAGAAAAATGTATCTCTGTGAATTTTACTGGAAAAAAATATTTTCTAAGGTTTGTAACATTACAGTTTGTTATTTTTTACTCAATTTGACAGTATAACTGTCATACTAAATATGAAAGTTATATACACATAACTCCAAAACCAAACTTGCAATCCGTCTAAAAATGCCTGTAATATTGAATCTATGTGAGTTTTACCAAAATCAGGTATTTTGGTAAGGTTTACAAATACAAAAATTAGGTTTTACTCATAATGACAGTATAACTGCCACACTCAATTTGACAGTTTTTTAAACATAACTCCTAAAAAAACAAATGCAAAATGACTATGAATGCCTGGAAAAATGTATCTTTGTGAATATTAATGGAAAAAAATATTTTGTAAGGTTTGTAAAGACACAAATTTGTTTTTTTTACGCAATATGATGGTATAACTGTCATACTAAATATGAAAGTTATATAAACATAACTCCAAAACCAAAAAGGTTTTATGTCTAAAAATTCCTGTAATATTGTATCTATGTGAGTTTTACCAGAATCAGGTATTTTGGTAAGGTTTACAAATACAAAAATTAGGTTTTACTCACTATGACAGTATACTGCCACACTCAACATGACAGTTATTTAAACATAATTCCTAAACCATACATGATACATGGCTAATAATGCCTGGAGAAATGTAGCTTTGTGATTTTTACTAGAAAAAAATATTTTGTAAGGTTTGTAAAGACAAAAGTTAGTTTTTTTTTACTCAATATCATGGTATAACCGTCATACTAAATATGAAAGTTATATAAACATAATTCCAAAACCAAACTCCTAAACCAAACTTGCAATATGTCTTAAACTGCCTGTAATATTTAATCTATGTGAGTTTTACCAGAATCAGGTATTTTGGTAAGGTTTACAAATACAAAACTTGGGTTTTACTCATAATGACAGTATAACTGCAACATTTGATATGACAGTTATTTAAACATAACTCCTAAACCAAACATGATAAATGGCTAATAATGCCTGGAGAAATGTATCAGTGTGAGTTTTACTGGAAACAAATAATTTGTAAGGTTTATAAAGACACAAGTTAGTTTTTTTTATTTAATATGATGGTATAACTGTCATACTAAATATGAAAGTTATATAAATATAACTCCAAAACCAAACATACATTATGTCTAAAAATGCCTGTAATATTGAATCTATGTGAGTTTTACCAGAATCTGGTATTTTGGTAAGGTTTACAATTACAAAAATTAGGTTTTACCCATAATGACAGTATAACTGCCACATTGACTGCCACCAAACATACATTGTGTTTAAAAATGCTTATAATTTTGTATCCATGTGAGTTTTACTATAATCAGTTGTTTTTGTAAGGTTTACAAATACAAACTATTAGTTTTACTCATATGGACAGTATACTGACAAAATGGCCTTGAGGAATGTATATTTGTGAGTTTTACTGGAAAAATATTTTGGAAGGTTTGTAAAGACACAAGTTAGTTTTTTTTACACAATTTAACAGTTTAGCTCTCATACTATATATGAAAGTTATATGAACATAATTCCAAAACCAAATATGCAATCCGTCAAAAAATGCCTGTAATATTGAATATATGTGAGTTTTATCAGATTCAGGTATTTTGGTAAGGTTTACGAATACAAAAATTAGGTTTTACTCATAGATATAACTGCCACGCTCAATATGACAGTTAATTAAACATAACTCCTAAAACACAAATGCAAAATGACTAATAATGCTTAGAGAAATGTATAGTTGTGAATTTTACTGGAAAACAATATTTTGTAAGATTTGTAAAGATAAAAATTATTTTTTTTAAATTCAAAATAATGGTATAACTGTCATACTAAATATGAAAGTCATATAAACATAACTCCAAAACATGCTTTATGTCTAAAAATTCCTGGAATATTGTATCGGTGTGGGTTTTACCAACTTTAACCCTAACCCTAACCCTAACCCTAACCCCTAACCCTAACCCTAACCCTAACCACACATGCAAAATGGCTAATAATGCTTGGAAAAATTTATATTTGTGAGTTTTACTGGAAAAAAAAAATTGTAAGGTTTGTAAAGACACAAGTTATTTTTTTTATTCAATATGACATTATAACTGTCATACTAAATGTAAAAGTTATATAAACATAACTTCAAAACCAAACATGTATTATATCAAAAAATGCCTGTAATTTTGTATCCATGTGAGTTTTACTAGAATCAGTTGTTTTTGTAAGGTTTGCAAATACAAAATATTGGTTTTACTCACTATGACAGTATACTGCTGTCATATTGAGTAAAAAAAAAAACTAACGTGTTTTTACAAACTTAAAAAAAAAAAAATGTTTCCAGAAAAAATCACAGAGATACATTTCTCCAGTTATTATTAGTCACTTTTAATGTGTGGTATAGGAGTTTTGTTTAAATAACTGTCAGATTGAATGTGACAGTATACTGTCATAGTGAGTAAAACCAATATTTTGTATTTGCAAAACTTACAAAAACAACTGATTCTAATAAAACTCACATGGATACATCGTTACAGGCAATTTTAGATATAATGCATGTTTGGTTTTTTAGTTATAATTATACAACTTTTACATTAAGTATGACAGTTATACTGTCATATTGAGTAAAACAAAACTAACTTGTGTCTTTACAAACCTTACAAAATATTGTTTTTCCATTAAAACTCACAAAGATTCCTTTCTCCAGGCATTATTAGCCATATAGCAAGTTTGGTTTAGGAGTTATGTTTAAATATTTGTCATTTTGAACGTGGCAGTTATACTGTCATTATGAGTAAAACTTAATTTTTTTATTTGTAAACCTTACCAAAATACCTAGTACTGGAAAGAAATATTTTGTAAGGTTTGTATAGACACAAGTTAGTTTCTTTTACTCAATATGACAGTATAACTGTCATACTAAATGTAAAAGTTATATAATTAAAACTCCAAAACCAAACATGCATTATGTCTAAAAATGCCTGTAATATTGTATCCATGTGAGTTTTAGTAGAATCAGTTGTTTTTGTAAGGTTTTGCAAATACAAAATATTGGTTTTACTCACTATGACAGTATACTGTTACATTCAATCTGACATAACTCCTAAACCACACATGCAAAATGACTAATAATGCCTGGAAAAATGTATCTCAGTGAATTTTACTGGAAAAATTTTTTTTTGTTAGGTTTGTAAAAACACAAGTTAGTTTTTTTTACTCAATTTGACAATGTAAATGTCATACTATATATGAAAGTTATATAAACTTAACTCCAAAACCAAACATGCAATCCGTCTAAAAATGCCTGTAATATTGAGTCTCTGTGAGTTTTACCAGAATCAGGTATTTTGGTAAGGTTTACAAATACAAAAATTAGGTTTTACTCATAGACAGAATAACTCCCACATTCAAAATGACAGTTATTTAAACATAACTCCTAAACCAAACATGCTAAATGGCTAATTATGACTGGCGAAATGCATTTTTGTGAGTTTTACTGGGAAAAAAAATTTTTTGTAAGGTTTGTAAAGACACAAGTTAGTTTTTATTACTCCATATGACAGTGTAACTCTCATACTAAATGTAAAATTTATATAAACATATCTCCAAAACCAAACATGCTTTATATCTAAAAATGCCTGTAATATTGAATCCATGTGAGTTTTACTAGAATAAGTTGTTTTTGTAAGGTTTGCAAATACAAAATATTGATTTTACTCACTATGACAGTATACTGTCACATTCAATCTGACAGTTATTTAAACATAACTCCTAAACCACACATGCAAAAATGCTAATAATGCCTAAAACAATGTATCCTTGTGAGATTTACTCGAACATATGCTTTTTTAAGGCTTGCAATTAAAAAAAGTAGTTTTTTTCTCAATATGACAGTGATGTTTTTAAAATCCTGATATAATGCAAAAAAAGCAACAAAATTGTTTTTCAACATAATTCCTAAACCAAACATGCATTATGTCTTAAAATGCCTATAATATTGTATCCAAGTGAGTTTTAGTAGAATAATTTGTTTTTGTAAGGTTTGCAAATACAACATTTTGGTTTTACTCACTATGACAGTATACTGTCACATTCAATATGACTGTTATTTAAACATACATTCTAAACCACAGATGCAAAATGGCTAATAATGCCTGGAGAAATGTATTTTTGTGAGTTTTACCGGAAAAAAAATATTTTGTAAGGTTTGTTTGGACACAATATAGTTTTTTTTACTCAATATGATGGTATAACTGTCTTACTAAATTTGAAAGTTATATAAACATAACTTCAAAACCAAACATGCAATCCGTCTAAAAATGCCTGTAGTATTGAATCTATGTGAGTTTTACCAGAAACAGGTATTTTGGTAAGGTTTACAAATACAAAAATTAGGTTTTACTCATAATGACAGTATAACTGCAATGTTCAAAATGACAGTTATTTAAACATAACTCGTAAACCCAACATGCTAAATGGCTAATAATGACTGGAGAAATGCATCTTTGTGAGTTTTACTGAAAAAAAACAACATTTTTGTAAGGTTTGTAAAGACACAAGTTAGTTGTTTTTTACTCCATATGACAGTATAATTGTCATACTAAATGTAAAATGTATATAAACAAAACTCCAAAACTAAACATGCATTATGTCTAAAAATGCCTGTAACATTGTATCCATGTGAGTTTTACTAGAATCATTTTTTTTTTAAGGTTTACAAATACAAAATATTGGTTTTACTCATTATGACAGTATGCTGTCACATTCAATCTGACAGTTATTTAAACATAGCTCCTAAACCACACATAGAAAATGACTAATAATGCCTGGAGAAATGTATCTTTGTGGGTTTTACTGAAAAAAAATAAAAATATTTTGAAAGGTTTGTAAAGACACAAGTTAGTTTTTTTTACTTAATATGACAGTATAACTGTCATACTAAATATGAAAGTTATATAAACATAACTCCAAAACCAAACATGCATTATGCCAAAAAATGCCTGTAATATTGTATCTATGTGAGTTTTACTACAATCAGGTATTTTGGTAAGGTTTACAAATACAAAAATAAGGTTTTACTCATAATGACAGTATAATTTCCACACTCAATATGACAGTTATTTAAATATAACTCCTAAACCACACATGCAAAATGGCTAATAATGCTTGGAAAAAATTGTTATTTTGTAAAGACAAGTTATTTTTTTTACTCAATATGACATTATAACTTTCATTCTAAATGTAAAAGTTATATAAACATAACTCCAAAACCAAACATGCATATTATCTAAAAAAAACTGTAATATTGTATCCATGCGAGTTTTACTAGAATCAGTCTTTTTTGTAAGGTTCGCAAATACAAAATATTGGTTTTACTCACTATGACAGTATACTGCTGTCATATTGAGTAAAAAAAACTTGTGTTATAACAAACCTTACAAAATATTTTTTTCCAGAAAAATTCACAGAGATACATTTCTCCAGGCATTATTAGTCATTTTGAATGTGTGGTTTAGGAGTTATGTTTAAATAACTGTCAGATCGAATGTGACAGTATACTGTCATAGTGAGTAAAACCTATTTTTTGTATTTGTAAACTTTACCAAAATACCTGATTCTGGTAAAACCCACATCGATACAATATTACAAGAATTTTTAGACATAAAGCATGTTTGGTTTTGGAGTCATGTTTATATAACTTTCATATTTAGTATGAAAGTTATACCATCATATTGAGTAAAAAACAAAAAATAATTTGTATCTTTACAAACCTTAAAAATATTTTTTTCCAGTAAAATTCACAAATATACCTCAAATATATATATAGTCATTTTGCATTTGTGTTTTAGGAGTTATGTTTAATTAACTGTCATATTGAGTGTGGCGGTTATACTGTCACTATGAGTAAAACCTAATTTTTGTTTTTGTAAACCTTACCAAAATACCTGATTCTGATAAAACTCACATGTATTCAATATTACAGGCATTTTTAAATGGATTGCATGTTTGGTTTTTGAGTTAGGTTTTGGAGTTATGTTTCTATAACTTTTTTATTTAGTTTGACAGTATACCGTCATATTGAGTAAAAAAACTTGTGTCTTTGTAAACCTTACAAAAGATCATTACTCTAGTAAAACTAACAAAGATACATTTCTCCAGGTTTAATAGCCATTTTCATGTGTCGTTTATGACTTATGTTTAAATAACTGTCATATTGAGTGTGGCACTTATAATGTCACTATCAGTAAAACCTATTTTTTTTATTTGTCAACCTTACCAAAATACCTCATTTTGGTAAAACTCACATATATTTAATACTACAGACATTTTTAGACGGATTGCAAGTTTGGTTTTAAGTCATGTTTATATATTTTCTGCATGTAGTATGACAGTTATACTGTCATATTGAGTAAAAAAAACTAACGTGTGTCTTTACAAACCTTACAAATTATTTTTCCTAGTAAAACTCACAAAGATACATTTCTCCAGGCATTATTAGCCATTTTGCATGTGTGTTTTAGGAGTTATGTTTACATAACTGTCAGATTGAATGTGACAGTATACTGTCATAGTGAGTAAAACCTAATTTTTGTATTTGTAAACCTTACCAAAATACCTGATTCTGGTAAAACTCACATAGATACAATATTACAGGTATTTTTAGACAAAATTCATGTTTGTTTTTGGAGTTATGTTTATATAACTTTCATATTTAGTATGACGGTTAAACCATCATATTGAGTAAAAAAAACTACCTTGTGTCTTTATAAACCTTAGAAATTATTTTTTTTCCTGTAAAACTCACAAAGATACATTTCTCCAGGCATTATTAGCCATTTATCATGTTTGGTTTAGTAGCTTTGTTTAAATACCTGTCATGTTAAATGTGGCAGTTATATTGTCATTATGAGTAAAAACTATTTTTTGTATTTGTAAACCTTACCAAAATACCTGATTCTGGTAAAACTCACATATATACAATATTACAGGAATTTTTAGAAATAAAACATGTTTGGTTTTGGAGTTATGTTTATATAACTTTCATATTCAGTATGACAGTTATACCATCATATTGAGTAAAAAAAAAACTAATTTGTGTCTTTACAAACCTACAAAAAAAAAAATTTCATTAAAATTCACAAAGATACATTTTTCCAGGCATTATTAGTCATTTTGCATTTGTTTTTTAAGAGTTATGTTTAAAAAACTGTCATATTGAGTGTGGCAGTTATACTGTCATTATGAGTAAAACCTAAATTTTGTATTTGTAAACCTTACCAAAATACCTGATTTTGGTAAAACTCACATAGATTCAATATTACAGGCATTTGTAGACGGATTGCAAGTTTGGTTTTAGAGTTATGTGTATATAACTTTCATATTTAGTATGACAGTTATACTGTCAAATTGAGTAAAAAAATAACAAACTCGTAATTTTAAAAACCTCACAAAATATTTTTTTCCAATAAAATTCAGATAGATACATTTTTCTCGGCATTATTAGTCATTTTGCATGTGTGGTTTAGGAGTTATTTTTAAATAGCTGTCAGATTGAATGTGACAGTATACTGTCATAGTGAGTAAAACCAATATTTTGTATTTGAAAAACTTACAAAAACAACTGATTCTAGTAAAACTCACATTGATACAATATTACAGGCATTTTTAGACATAATGCATGTTTGGTTTTGGAGTTATGTTTATGTATTTTTTACATTTAGTATTACAGTTATACTGTCATATTGAGTAAAAAAAACTAACTTGTGTCTTTATAAACCTTAAAAAAAATGTTTTTCCTGTAAAACTCACAAAGATACATTTCTCCAGGCATTATTAGCCATTAACCATGTTTGGTTTAGAGTTATGTTTAAATAACTGTCATATTGAGTGTGGCAGATATACTGTCATTATGAGTAAAACCTAATTTTGGTATTTGTAAAATTACCAAAATAACTGATTCTGATAAAACTCACATGGATAAAATATTACAGAATTGTTTAGACATAAAGCATGTTTCCATCATATTGTGTAAAAAAAACTAACTTGTGTCTATACAAACCTTACAAAATATTTTTTTTCCAGTAAAACTCACAAAAATACATTTCTCCAGTTATTATTAGCCATTTTGCATCTGTGGTTTAGAATTTGTGTTTAAATAACAGTCAGATTGAATGTGACAGTATACTGTCATAGTGAGTAAAACCTAATTTTTGTATATGTAAACCTTAACAAAATACCTGATTCTAGTAAAACTCACATAGATACAATATTACAGGCATTTTTAGACATGATGCATGTTTGGTTTTGGAGTTATGTTTATATACATTTTTCCAGGCATTATTAGCTATTTATCATGTTTGGTTTAGGAGTTATGTTTAAATAACTGTCATATCAAATAATGCAGTTATACTATCATTATGAGTAAAACCCAAGTTCTGTATTTGTAAACCTTACCAAAATACCTGATTCTGGTAAAACTCATATAGATTCAATATTACAGGCAGTTTAAGACGGATTGCAAGTTTGGTTTAGGAGTTTGGTTTTGGAATGATGTTTATATTACTTTTATATTTAGTTTGACAGTTATACCATCATATTGAGTAAAAAAAACAAACACTTTTGTCTTTACAAACCTTACAAAATATTTTTTTCTAGTAAAACTGACAAAGATACATTTTTCCAGGCATTATTAGCATTAGCATGTTTGGTTTAGGAGTTATGTTTAAATAACTGTTATTTTGAATATGGCAGTTATACTGTCATTATGAGTAAAACCCAATTTTAGTATTTGTAAACCTTACCAAAATACCTGATTCTGGTAAAACTCACATAGATTCAATATTACAGGCATTTTTAGATGTATTGCAAGTTTGGTTTTGGAGTTATGTTTATTTAACTTTCATATTTAGTTTGACAGTTCTACTGTCATATTAAGTAAAAAAACTAACTTGTGTCTTTACAAAACTTATATATATATATTTTTTTCCAGGAAAACTCACAAAGATACATTTCTCCAGGCAGTATTAGCCATTTTGTATTAGTGGTTTAGGAGTTACAAAATGTTTAAATAACTGTCAGATTGAATGCGGCAGATATACTGTCAATATGAGTAAAACCTAATTTTGGTATTTGTAAAATTACCAAAATAACTGATTCTGATAAAACTCACATGGATGAAATATTACAGAATTTTTTAGACATAAAGCATGTTTCCATCATATTGAGTAAAAAAAACTAACTTGTGTCTATAGAAACCTTACAAAAAAATTTTTTTCCAGTAAAACTCACAAAAATACATTTCTCCAGTTATTATTAGCCATTTTGCATCTGTGTTTTAGAATTTGTGTTTAAATAACAGTCAGATTGAATGTGACAGTATACTGTCATAGTGAGTAAAACCGAATTTTTGTATTTGTAAACCTTAACAAAATACCTGATTCTAGTAAAACTCACATAGATACAATATTACAGGCATTTTTAGACATGATGCATATTTGGTTTTGGAGTTATGTTTATATACATTTTTCCAGGCATTACTAGCTATTTATCATGTTTGGTTTAGGAGTTATGTTTAAATAACTGTCATATCAAATAATGCAGTTATACTATCATTATGAGTAAAACCCAAGTTTTGTATTTGTAAACCTTACCAAAATACCTGATTCTGGTAAAACTCATATAGATTCAATATTACAGGCAGTTTAAGACGGATTGCAAGTTTGGTTTAGGAGTTTGGTTTTGGAATTATGTTTATATTACTTTTATATTTAGTTTGACAGTTATACCATCATATTCAGTAAAAAAAACAAAACTTTTTTCTTTACAAACCTTACAAAATATTTTTTTCTAGTAAAACTCACAAAGATACATTTCTCCAGGCATTATTAGCCATTTAGCATGTTTGGTTTAGGAGTTATGTTTAAATAACTGTTATTTTTAATATGGCAGTTATACTGTCATTATGAGTAAAACCCATTTTTTGTATTTGTAAACCTTACCAAAATACCTGATTCTGGTAAAACTCACATAGATTCAATATTACAGGCATTTTTAGACGTATTGCAAGTTTGGTTTTGGAGTTATGTTTATTTAACTTTCATATTTATTATGACAGTTTTACTGTCATATTAAGTAAAAAAAAAACTAACTTGTGTCTTTACAAACCTTATACATTTTTATTTTTTTTCCAGGATAACTCACAAAGATACATTTCTCCAGGCATTATTAGCCATTTTGTATGTGTGGTTTAGGAGTTTTGTTTACATAACTGTCAGATTGAATGTGACAGTATACTGTCATAGTGAGTAAAACCTAATTTTTGTATTTGTAAGCCTTACCAAAATACCTGATTGTGGTAAAACTCACATAGATACAATATTACAGGTATTTTTAGACAAAATTCATGTTTGTTTTTGGAGTTATGTTTCTATAACTTTCATATTTAGTATGACAGTTATACCGTCTTATTGAGTAAAAAAAAATAACGTGTGTCTTTATAAACCTTACAATTTTTTTTCCCCAGTAAAACTCACAAAGATACATTTCTCCAGGCATAAGTAGTCATTTATCATGTTTGGTTTAGTAATTATGTTTAAATACCTGTCATGTTAAATGTGGCAGTTATATTGTCATTATGAGTAAAACCTATTTTTTGTATTTGTAAACCTTACCAAAATACCTGATTCTAGTAAAACTCACATAGATACAATATTACAGGAATTTTTAGAAATAAAACATGTTTGGTTTTGGAGTTATGTTTATATAACTTTCATATTTAGTATGACAGTTATACCATCATATTGAGTAAAAAAAACTAATTTGTGTCTTTACAAACCTTACAAAATTTTTGTTTTTCATTAAAATTCACAAAGATACATTTTTCCAGGCATTATTAGTCATTTTGCATTTGTTTTTTAGGAGTTATGTTTAAAAAAAACTGTCATATTGAGTGTGGCAGTTATACTGTCACTATGAGTAAAACCTAAATTTTGTATTCGTAAACCTTACCAAAATACCTGATGCTGATAAAACTCACATATATTCAATATTACAGGCATTTTTAGACGGATTGCATATTTGGTTTTGGAATTTTGTTTATATACCTTTCATATATAGTATGACAGCTATACTGTTAAATTGTGTAAAAAAAACAACTAACTTGTGTCTTTACAAACCTTACAAAATATGTTTTCCAGTGAAACTCACAAAGATACATTCCTCAAGGCATTATTAGCCATTTTGTCAGATTAAATGTGACAGTATACTGTCATTATGAATAAAACTAATATTTTATAATTGTAAACCTTACATACATACTTACTCACATAGATACAATACTAAAGGCATTTTTAGACATAATGCATGTTTGGTTTTGGAGTCATTTTGCATTTGTGTTTTAGGACTTATGTTTAATTAACTGTCATATTGAGTGTGGCAGTTATACTGTCACTATGAGTAAAACCTAATTTTTGTTTTTGTAAACCTTACCAAAATACCTGATTCTGATCAAACTCACATGTATTCAATATTACAGGCATTTTTAGACGGATTGCATATTTGGTTTTGGAGTTGTGTTTATATAACTTTCATATATAGTATGACAGTTATACTGTTAAATTGTGTGAAAAAATCCAACTAAATCGTATCTTTACAAACCTTACAAAATATTTTTTCCAGTAAAATTCACAAATATACATTCCTCAAGGCATTACTAGCCATTTTGTCAGATTAAATGTGACAGTATACTGTCATTATGAGTAAAACTAATATTTTGTATTTGTAAACCTTACAAAAACAACTGATTCTAGTAAAATTCACATGGATGCAAAATTATAGGCATTTTTAGACATCATGCATGTTTGGTGGCAGTCAATGTGGCAGTTATACTGTCATTATGAGTAAAACCTATTTTTTGTATATTTCAACATTACCAAAATACCTGATTCTGGTAAAACTCACATAGATACAATACTAAAGGCATTTTTAGACATAATGCATGTTTGGTTTTGGAGTTATGTTTGTATACATTTCTCCAGGCATTAATAGCCATTTAGCATGTTTGGTTCAGGAGTTATGTTTAGATAACTGTTATTTTGAATATGGCAGTTATACTGTCACTATGAAAAAAAACTAAATTTTGTATTTATAAACCTTACCAAAATACCTGATTCTGGTAAAACTCACATAGATACAATAATACAGGCATTTTTAGACATAATGCATGTTTGGTTTAGGAGTTATGTTTAAATAACTGTCATATCAATTAATGCAGTTATACTGTCATTATGAGTAAAACCCAAGTTTTGTATTTGTAAACCTTACCAAAATACCTTATTTTGGTAAAACTCATATAGATTCAATATTACAGGCAGTTTAAGACGGATTGCAAGTTTGGTTTAGGAGTTTGGTTTTGGATTTATGTTTATATTACTTTTATATTTAGTTTGACAGTTATACCATCATATTGAGTAAAAAAAAAAAAGTTTTTCTTTACAAACCTTACAAAATATTTAGTTTCTAGTAAAATTCACAAAGATACATTTTTCCAGGCATTATTAGCCATTTTGTAATTGTGGTTTAGGAGTTACAGTATGTTTAAATAACTGTCAGATTGAATGTGACAGTATACTGTCACAGTGAGTAAAACCTAATTTTTGTATTTGTAAACCTTACCAAAAATACCTGATTCTGGTAAAAATCACATAGATACAATATTGCAGGCATTTTTAGACATAATGCATATTTGGTTTTGGAGTTATGTTTATACAACTTTTATATTTAGTATGACAGTTATACCATCATATTGAGTAAAAAAAACAACAACTTGTGTCTTTATAAACCTTACAAAAAAAATTTCCCAGTAAAACTCACAAAGATACATTTCTCCAGGCATAATTAGCCATTTATCATGTTTGGTTTAGGAGTTATGTTTAAACAACTGTCATATTGAGTGTGGCAGTTATACTGTCATTATGAGTAAAACCTATTTTTTGTATTTGTAAACCTTACCAAAATACCTGATTCTGGTAAAACTCACATAGATACAATATTACAGGAATTTTTAGAAATAAAACATGTTTGGTTTTGGAGTTATGTTTATATAACTTTCATATTTAGTATGACAGTTATACCATCATATTGAGTAAAAAAAAACTAATTTGTGTCTTTACAAACCTTACAAATTTTTTTTTTTTCATTAAAATTCACAAAGATACATTTTTCCAGGCATTATTAGTCATTTTGCATTTGTTTTTTAGGAGTTATGTTTAAAAAAACTGTCATATTGAGTGTGGCAGTTATACTGTCACTATGAGTAAAACCTAATTTTTGTATTCGTAAACCTTACCAAAATACCTGATTCTGATAAAACTCACATATATTCAATATTACAGGCATTTTGAGACGGATTGCATATTTGGTTTTGGAATTTTGTTTATATAACTTTCATATATAGTATGACAGCTATACTGTTAAATTGTGTAAAAAAAAACAACTAACTTGTGTCTTTACAAACCTTACAAAATATGTTTTCCAGTGAAACTCACAAAGATACATTCCTCAAGGCATTATTAGCCATTTTGTCAGATTAAATGTGACAGTATACTGTCAATATGAATAAAACTAATATTTTGTATTTGTAAACCTTACATACATACTTACTCACATAGATACAATACTAAAGGCATTTTTAGACATAATGAATGTTTGGTTTTGGAGTCATTTTGCATTTGTGTTTTAGGAGTTATGTTTAATTAACTGTCATATTGAGTGTGGCAGTTATACTGTCACTATGAGTAAAACCTAATTTTTGTTTTTGTAAACCTTACCAAAATACCTGATTCTGATCAAACTCACATGTATTCAATATTACAGGCATTTTTAGACGGATTGCATATTTGGTTTTGGAGTTGTGTTTATATAACTTTCATATATAGTATGACAGCTATACTGTTAAATTGTGTGAAAAAACCCAACTAAATCGTATCTTTACAAACCTTACAAAATATTTTTTTCCAGTAAAATTCACAAATATACATTCCTCAAGGCATTATTAGCCATTTTGTCAGATTAAATGTGACAGTATACTGTCATTATGAGTAAAACTAATATTTTGTATTTGTAAACCTTACAAAAACAACTGATTCTAGTAAAACTCACATGGATACAAAATTATAGGCATTTTTAGACATCATGCATGTTTGGTGGCAGTCAATGTGGCAGTTATACTGTCATTATGAGTAAAACCTAATTTTTTTTATTTTTTATTTTTTATTTTTTATTTTATTTTATTATTTTATTTTTTTTATGTCCTGTCCAGCTTCTCAGGCAAATCATATAGTTGATGTAGATGCCCATGTTGGCTGTTCAGATTTACTTTACAAAAGAGAAGTGTAGGATACTTCTCTTGTTGCCTTATTTGTATTTGACTTTATTAAATGTATTTATATTATCATTTAGTGCAGCCGGGCCGGAGCAGGAGGGGATAGAAAGAGAAAAAAAAAGAAGACAGAGGGGGAAATTGTGGGGACAAGAGGGGGATTAGACAGAGAGACAAAAACAACAACAGCAAACAACAACAACAACAACAATAGAGCAACATCAGCAAATATGACATGTACAAATATGATGGTAAAAGTAATAGCAAATAAGCAGTTAGCGAAAAATAAAAAATAATACAGAAATGACAATGAGCATTATTACACTACAAATGGATCAATACAAATACCAATAGAAATAGCGCTATTGATATTGAACAATACCAATAATTTACCTTTATTATCAACAATACAGTTGTTTAAATGCAACAATACATATACGTAATGATAACTTGAGATACGAAAGAATGCAGAAAAATGGAGGGGGAGAAAGAGAAGCAACCTACATTAACCTTGTAGATTGTTATAGTCACAATAGGTTAAGCTTTGTCAGTGTGCCATGTGTTACACCCAGTTTACCCTAGGGCAACAACGTTAATATATGTTTGATGAAACGTGATTATGTGCATGAGTGTAAGTATGCATATGTACTTGTATATGTACAGAATGTGTATATGTGTTTGTACAATGAATGTATATGTACAGAATGTGTATATGTGTTTGTACAGTGAATGTATATGTACAGTATGTGTATGTGTATGTTTGTATATTGAATGTGCGTGTGGATGTACGAACATTAGGTAGGTAAATATGTACTGTATTTGTGTATGTATGTGGGAGCGTAGGTACCTATGTACGTATGTGAGCATATGTGAATTTGCATGTACAATACATTCGACTCCCAGAGTGCGTGGGAGCCAGAGCACGGCCCCATCACCCCCGAGAGCCCAACCCACAAACAGGAGGCGTGGTGCCCAGGGAACCAGGGACCACCACCCCCACGCAGCCAAGCCGGCCAGCGACAGGAACCCCAGAGCCCGACCCACCGTACCGCCCACAAGGGCCAGCAGCAGGCCGCAGACAGACGCACCCGGCAGAGGACAGGGCACGAGAAAAGCAGGGGACAGCCAGACCCCAAGCCAGCGAGAGACCACACCCCACACGGGCAGAAAGGCGAGACGCCCCGCCCGAGGGACCCAGAGACTCCCCGCAACCGGACGGGAAGACCGCCCCCGCCCCACCGGCAACCGGGCCCCCACGAGCCCACCCCCCACCCCCGGAGAGCGCGGCGAGGCCAGCCCCCGGCCACCCCACCCAAACCGGCCGCCGCAGGACCACCCAGGCACAGGGCCACGGGAACCACCCACCCCACCCGCAGGGACCCCAACGATGGAGATGGAACAACCAGCAACCGCCCCGCCGAGCCCCCCCCCCGAGGGAGGGGAAAAATTAAAAAATAATATTAATAAAATATATTAAAAAATAAATAAATAAATAAATAAATTGAAACCTAATTTTTGTATATTTCAACATTACCAAAATACCTGATTCTGGTAAAACTCACATAGATACAATACTAAAGGCATTTTTAGACATAATGCATGTTTGGTTTTGGAGTTATGTTTGTATACATTTCTCCAGGCATTAATAGCCATTTAGCATGTTTGGTTCAGGAGTTATGTTTAAATAACTGTTATTTTGAATATGGCAGTTATACTGTCACTATGAAAAAAACCTAAATTTTGTATTTATAAACCTTACCAAAATACCTGATTCTGGAAAAACTCACATAGATACAATATTACAGGCATTTTTAGACATAATGCATGTTTGGTTTTGGAGTTATGTTTATATACATTTTTCCAGGCATTATTAGCCATTTATCATGTTTGGTTTAGGAGTTATGTTTAAATAACTGTCATATCAAATAATGCAGTTATACTGTCATTATGAGTAAAACCCAAGTTTTGTATTTGTAAACCTTACCAAAATACCTTATTCTGTTAAAACTCATATAGATTCAATATTACAGGCAGTTTAAGACGGATTGCAAGTTTGGTTTAGGAGTTTGGTTTTGGAATTATGTTTATATTACTTTTATATTTAGTTTGACAGTTATACCATCATATTGAATTAAAAAAAAAAAACGTTTTTCTTTACAAACCTTACAAAATATTTTTTTTCTAGTAAAATTCACAAAGATACATTTTTCCAGGCATTATTAGCCATTTTGTAATTGTGGTTTAGGAGTTACAGTATGTTTAAATAACTGTCAGATTGAATGTGACAGTATACTGTCATAGTGAGTAAAACCTAATTTTTGTATTTGTAAACCTTACCAAAAATACCTGATTCTGGTAAAAATCACATAGATACAATATTGCAGGCATTTTTAGACATAATGCATATTATTATGTTTATACAACTTTTATATTTAGTATGACAGTTATACCATCATATTGAGTAAAAAAAAAAAAAAACTTGTGTCTTTATAAACCTTACAAAAAAAAATTCCCAGTAAAACTCACAAAGATACATTTCTCCAGGCATAATTAGCCATTTATCATGTTTGGTTTAGGAGTTATGTTTAAACAACTGTCATATTGAGTGTGGCAGTTATACTGTCATTATGAGTAAAACCTATTTTTTGTATTTGTAAACCTTACCAAAATACCTGATTCTGGTTAAACCCACATTGATACAATATTACAGGAATTTTTAGACATAAAGCATGTTTGGTTTTGGAGTTATGTTTATATAACTTTCATATTTAGTATGAAAGTTATACCATCATATTGAGTAAAAAACAAAAAATAATTTGTATATTTACAAACCTTACAAAATATTGTTTTCCAGTAAAATTCACAAATATACCTTTCTCTAGGCATTATTAGTCATTTTGCATTTGTGTTTTAGGAGTTATGTTTAATTTACTGTCATATTGAGTGTGGCAGTTATACTGTCAATATGAGTAAAACCTAATTTTTGTTTTTGTAAACCTTACCAAAATACCTGATTCTGATAAAACTCACATATATTCAATATTACAGGCATTTTTAGACGGATTGCATATTTGGTTTTGGAGTTGTGTTTATATAACTTTCATATATAGTATGACAGCTATACTGTTAAATTGTGTAAAAAAAACAACTAACTCGTGTCTTTACCAAAATACCTGATTCAGGTAAAACTCATATAGATTCAATATTAAAGACAGTTTAAGACGGATTGCAAGTTTGGTTTAGGAGTTTGTTTTTGGAATTATGTTTATATTAATTTTATATTTAGTTTGACAGTTATACCATCATATTCAGTAAAAAAAAATAACTTTTGTCTTTACAAACCTTACAAAATAGTTTTTTCTAGTAAAATTCACAAAGATACATTTCTCCAGGCATTATTAGCCATTTAGCATGTTTGGTTTAGGAGTTGTGTTTAAATAACTGTTATTTTGAATACGGCAGTTATACTGTCATTATGAGTAAAACCCAATTTTTGTATTTGTAAACCTTACCTCAATACCTGATTCTGGTAAAACTCACATAGATTCAATATTACAGACATTTTTAGACGTATTGCAAGTTTGGTTTTGGAGTTATGTTTATTTAACTTTAATATTTAGTAAGACAGTTATACTGTCATATTAAGTAAAAAAAACTAACTTGTGTCTTTACAAACCTTATAAAAAAAAACTTTTTCCAGGAAAACTCACAAAGATACATTTCTCCAGGCATTATTAGCCATTTTGTATGTGTGGTTTAGGAGTTATGTTTAAATAACTGTCAGATTGAATGTAGTAGTATACTGTCATTATGAGTAAAACCTAATTTTTGTATTTGTAAACCTTACCAAAAATACCTGATTCTGGTAAAAATCACATAGATACAATATTGCAGGCATTTTTAGACATAATGCATGTTTGGTTTTGGAGTTATGTTTAAACAACTTTCATATTTAGTATGACAGTTATACAATTATATTGAGTAAAAAAATATATATTTTTGTCTTTATAAACCTTACTTCTTTTTTTTCTCCAGAAAACTCACAAAGATACATTTCTCCAGGTATAATTAGCCATTTATCATGGTTGGTTTAGGAGTTATGTTTAAATAACTGTCATATTGAGTGTGGCAGTTATACTGTCATTATGAGTAAAACCTATTTTTTGCACCACATCTATACAATATTACAGGAATTTTTAGACATAAAGCATGTTTGGTTTTGGAGTTATGTTTATATAACTTTCATATTTAGTATGAAAGTTATACCATCATATTGAGTAAAAAAACAAACTAATTTGTATCTTTACAAACCTTACAAAATATTGTTTTCCAGTAAAATTCACAAATATACCTTTCCTAGGCATTATTAGTCATTTTGCATTTGTGTTTTAGGAGTTATGTTTAAATAACTGTCATATTGAGTGTGGCAGTTATACTGTCACTATGAGTAAAACCTAATTTTTGTTTTTGTAAACCTTACCAAAATACCTGATTCTGATAAAATTCGCATATTGCATATTTGGTTTTGGAGTTGTGTTTATATAACTTTCATATATCGTATGACAGCTATACTGTAAAATTGTGTAAAAAAAAAAAAAAAACTAACTCGTGTCTTTACAAACATTACAAAATATTTTTTCGAGTAAAAATCACAAAGATACATTCCTCAAGGCATTATTAGCCATTTTGTCAGATTAAATGTGACAGTATACTGTCATAATGAGTAAAACTAATATGTTGTATTTGTAAACCTTACAAAAACAACTGATTCTAGTAAAACTCACATGTATACAAAATTACAGGCATTTTTAGACATAATGCATGTTTGGTTTTGGAGTTATGTTTATGTATCTTTTACATTTATTATGACAGTTATACAAACATATTGAATAAAAAAGCTTAACTTGTGTCTTTACAAACCTTACAAAATATTTTTATTTTCCAGTTAAACTCACAAAGATACCTTTCTCCAGGCAGTATTAGCCATTCAGCATGTTTAAATTAGGAGTTATGTTTAAATAACTGTAATTTTGAACGTGGCAGTTATACTGTCATTATGAGTAAAACCTACTTTTTTATTTGTAAACCTTACCAAAATACCTGATTCTGGTCAAACTCACATAGATTTAATATTACAGGCATTTTTAGACATAATGCATGTTTGGTTTTGGCGTTATGTTTATATAACTGTCATTTTGAATGTGGCAGTTATACTGTCATTATGAGTAAAAAAAACTAACTTTTGTCTTTACAAACCTTACAAAATATTTTTTTTTCCAGTTAAACTCACAAAGATACATTTCCCCAGGCATTATTAGCCATTTAACATGTTTGGTTTAGGAGTTATGTTTAAATAACTGTCATATTGAATGTGGCAGTTATACTGTCATTATGAGTAAAACCTATTTTTTGTATTTGTAAACCTTACCAAAAAACCTGTATCTGGTAAAACCCACATCGATACAATATTACAGGAATTTTTAGACATGTATGTTTGGTTTTGGAGTTATGTTTATATAACTTTCATATTTAGTATGACAGTTATACCATCATATTGAGTAATAAAACACTAATTTGTATCTTTACAAACCTTACAAAATATTTTTTTCCAGTAAAATTCACAAATATACATTTCTCTAGGCATTATTAGTCATTTTGCATTTGTGTTTTAGGAGTTATGGTTAAATAACTGTCATACTGAGTGTGGCAGTTATACTGTCACTATGAGTAAAACTAAATTTTTTGATTTGTAGACCTTACCAAAATACCTGATTCTGATAAAACTTACATATAATAAATATTACAGACATTTTTAGACGGATTGCATGTTTGGTTTTGGAGTTATGTTTATAAAACTTTCATATATAGTATGACAGCTATACTGTAAAATTAAGTAAAAAAAACTAACGTGTGTCTTTACAAACCTTACAAAATATTTGTTCCAGTAAAATTCACAAAGATACATTCCTCTAGGAATTATTAGCCATTTTGTCAGATTGATTGTGACAGTATACTCTCATTATGAGAAAAACTAATATTTTGTATTTGTAAACCTTACAAAAACAACTGATTCTAGTAAAACTCACGTAGATACAAAATTATAGGAATTTTTTAGACATAATGCATGTTTGGTTTTGGAGTAATGTTTAAATAGTCGTCATATTGAATGTGGCAGTATACTGTCATTATGAGTAAAACCTAATGTTTGTATTTGTCAACCTTACCAAAATACCTGATTCTGGTAAAACTCAAAAAGATACAGTATTACAGGCATTTTTAGACAAAATGCATTTAGGTTTTGGAGTTATGTTTATATAACTTTCATATTTAGTATGACAGTTATATCATCATATTAAATAAAACAAATAACTTGTGTCTTTATAAACCTTACACATTATTTTTTTCCCAGTAAAACTCACAAACTTACATTTCTCCAGGCATTATTAGTCATTTATCATGTTTGGTTTAGGAGTCATTTTTAAATAACTGTCATATCAAAAGTTGCAGTTATACTGTCATTATGAGTAAAACCCAAGTTTTGTATTTGTAAACCTTACCAAAATACCTGATTCTGTCAAAACTCACATAGATTAAATATTACAGGCAGTTTGGTTTAGGAGTTTGGATTTGGAATTATGTTTATCTAACTTTCATATATAGTATGACAGTTATACCATCATATTGAGTAAATAAACAACTAACTTTTGTCTTTACAAACCTTACAAAAAAATTTTTTTCTAGTAAAACTCACAAAGATTCATTTCTCCAGGCATTATTAGCCATTTAGCATATTTGGTTTAGGAGCTATGTTTAAATAACTGTTATTTTGAATATGGCAGTTATACTGTCATTAAGAGTAAAACCCAATTTTTGTATTTGTAATCTTTACCAAAATAACTGATTCTGGTAAAACTCACATATATTCAATATTACAGGCATTTTTAGACGGATTGCAAGTTTGGTTTTGGTGTTATGTTTATTCAACTTTCATATTTAGTATGACAGTTATACTGTCATATTGAGTAAAAAAAAAGCTAACTTGTGTCTTTACAAACCTTACAAACTATTTTTTTCCTGTAAAACTTACAAAGATACATTTCTCCAGGCATTATTTGACATTTTACTTGCATGATTTAGGAGTTATGTTTAAAAAACAGTCAGATTGAATGTGACAGTATACTTCCATAGTAGTTTTTTACTCAATATGCCAGTAATGTTCTTAAAATCCTGAGATAATGCAAAAAAAGCAATAAAAATGTTTTTCAACATAATTCCTACACCAAACATGTCTAATAATGCTTGAAGACATGTATCTTTGTTAGTTTTACTAGAAAATGTATCTTTTGTAAGTTTTACAAAGACTCAAGCTAGTTTTTTTTAATACAATATGACAGTATAACTGTCATACCAAATATGAAAGTTATATAAACATAACTCCAAAACGGAACATGTATTATGTCTAAAAATGCCTAAATATTGTATCTATGTGAGTTTTACAAGAATCAGTTAATTTGGTAAGGTGTACAATTACATAAATTAGGGGTTTACTCATAATGACAGTTAACTGCTACATTCAATTTGACTGTTATTTAAACATAACTCCCTAACCACACATGCAAAATAGGTTATTAAAGCCTAAAACAATGCATGCTTGTGAGTGTTACTCGAAACATATGCTATTTTAAGGTTTGCAAACACAAAAAGTAGTTTTTTACTCATTATGACAGTAATGTTCTTAAAATCCTGAGATAGTGCGAAATAAGCAATAAAAATGTTTTTCAACAATATTCCTACACCAAACATGCAACATGTCTAATAATGCCTGAAGACATGTATCTTTTTTAGTTTTACTAGAAAAATTATCTTTTGTAAGTTTTGCAAAGAGGCAAATAAGTTTTTTTAATTCAATATGACAGTATAACTGTCATACCAAATATGAAAGTTATATAACCATAACTCCAAAACTGAACATGCATTGTGTCTAAAATTGCCTGTAATATTGTATCTATGTGAGTTTCACCAGAATCAGTTAATTTGGTAAGGTGTACAATTATATAAATTAAGGGTTTACTCATAATGACAGATATCTGCTACATTCAATTTGACAGTTATTTAAACATAACTTCTAACCACACATGCAAAATAGGCTAATAAAGCCTAAAACAATGCTTCCTTGTAAGTTTTACTCGAAACATTTGCTATTTTAAGGCTTGCAAACACAAAAAGTAGTTTTTTACTCATTATGACAGTAATGTTCTTAAAATCCTGAGATAATGCGAAATAAGCAATAAAAATGTTTTTCAACTTAATTCCTACACCAAACATGCAACATGTCTAATAATGCCTGAAGACATGAATCTTTGTTAGTTTTACTAGAAAAATTATCTTTTGTAAGTTTTGCAAAAAGGCAAGTTAGTTTTTTTAATTCAATATGACAGTATAACTGTCAAACCAAATATGAAATATATATAAACATAACTCCAAAATTGAACATGCATTAATGTCTAAAAATGCCTAAAATATTGTATCTATGTGAGTTTCACAAGAATCTGGTAATTTGGTAAGGTTTACAAATACAAAAATTTTTTTTTTTTCATAATGACTGTTTAACTGCTACATTCAATTTGACTGTTATTTAAACATAACTCCCTAACCACACATGCAAAATAGGTTAATTAAGCCTAAAACAATGCATCCATGTGAGTTTTTCTCGAAACATATGCTATTTTAAGGCTTGCAAACACAAAAAGTAGTTTTTTACTCATTATGACAGTAATGTTCTTAAAATAATGAGATAATGCGAAATAAGCAATAAAAATGTTTTTCAACATGATTCCTACACCAAACATGCAAGCTGTCTAATAATGCGTGAAGATATGTATCTTTGTTAGTTTTACTAGAAAAATTATCTTTTGTAAGTTTTGCAAAGAGGCAAGTTAAGTTTTTTTAATTCAATATGAAAGTATAACTGTCATACCAAATATGAAAGTTATATAAACATAACTCCAAAACTAAACATGCATTTTGTCTAAAAATGCCTAAAATATTGAATCTATTTGAGTTTTACAAGAATCAAGTAATTTGGTAAGGTGTACAATTACAAAAATTAGGGGTTTACTCATAATGACAGATAACTGCTACATTCAATTTGACAGTTATTTAAACATAACTTCTAACCACACATGCAAAATAGGCTAATAAAGCCTAAAACAATGCATCCATGTGAGTTTTACCGAAACATATACTATTTTAAGGCTTGCAAACACAAAAAGTAGTTTTTTACTCATTATGACAGTAATGTTCTTAAAATCCTGAGATAATGCGAAATAAGCAATAAAAATGTTTTTTCAAAATAATTCCTACACCAAACCTGCAACATGTCTAATAATGCGTGAACATATGTATCTTTGTTAGTTTTACTAGAAAACATATCTTTTGTAAGTTTTGCAAAGAGGCAAGTTAGTTTTTTTAATTCAATATAACATTATAACTGTCATACCAAATATGAAATATATATAAACATAACTCCAAATTTGAACAAGTGTTATGTCTAAAAATGCCTATAATATTGTATCTATGTGAGTTTTACCAGAATCAGGTAATTTGGTAAGGTTTACAAATACAAAATTTGGGTTTTTCTCATTATGACATTATAACTGCTATATTCAATTTGACAGTTATTTTAACATAACTTCCTAACCACACATGCAAATAGGCTAATAAAGCCTAAAACGATGCATCCTTGTGAGTTTTACTCTAAACATATGCTATTTGAAGGCTTGCAAACACAAAAAGAAGTTTTTTACTCATTATGACAGTAATGTTCTTAAAATCCTGAGATAATGCGAAATAAGCAATAAAAATGTTTTTCATCATAATTCCTACACCAAACATGCAACATGTCTAATAATGCTTGGATACATGTATCTTTGTTAGTTATACTAGAAAAAATATCTTTTGTAAGTTTTACAAAGACTCAAGTTAGTTTTTTTAATACAATATGACAGTATAACTGACATACCAAATATGAAAGTTATATAAACATAACTCCAAAACTGAACATGCATTGTGTCTAAAATTGCCTGTAATATTGTATCTATGTGAGTTTCACCAGAATCAGGTAATTTGGTAGGGTTTCCAAATACAAAATTTGTTTTTTTTTCATAATGACAGTATAACTGCTACATTCAATTAAACTGTTATTTAAACATAACTTCCTAATCACACATGCAAATAGGTTAATAAAGCCTAAAACAATGTATCCTTGTGAGTTTTACTGGAAACATTTGCTATTTAAAGGCTTGCAAACACAAAAAGTATTTTTTACTCTTTATGACAGTAATGTTCTTAAAATCCTGAGATAATGCGAAATAAGCAATAAAAATGTTTTTCAACATAATTCCTACACCAAACATGCAACATGTCTAATAATGCCTGAAGAAATGTATCTTTGTTAGTTTTACTACAAAATTATCTTTTGTAGGTTTTGCAAAGAGGCAAGTTAGTTTTTTTAATTCAATATGAAAGTATAACTGTCATACCAAATATGAAAGTTATATAAACATAACTCCAAAACTAAACATGCATTATGTCTAAAAATGCCTAAAATATTGTATCTATGTGAATTTTACAAGAATCAGTCAATATGGTAAGGTGTACAATTACATAAATTAGGGGTTTACTCATAATGACAGATAACTGCTACATTCAATTTGACAGTTATTTAAACATAACTTCTAACCACACATGCAAAATAGGCTAATAAAGCCTAAAACAATGCATCCATGTGAGTTTTACCGAAACATATACTATTTTAAGGCTTGCAAACACAAAAAGTAGTTTTTTACTCATTATGACAGTAATGTTCTTAAAATCCTGAGATAATGCGAAATAAGCAATAAAAATGTTTTTTCAAAATAATTCCTACACCAAACCTGCAACATGTCTAATAATGCATGAACATATGTATCTTTGTTAGTTTTACTAGAAAACATATCTTTTGTAAGTTTTGCAAAGAGGCAAGTTAGTTTTTTTAATTCAATATAACATTATAACTGTCATACCAAA
Source organism: Nerophis lumbriciformis (assembly GCF_033978685.3). Taxonomy (NCBI): domain Eukaryota; kingdom Metazoa; phylum Chordata; class Actinopteri; order Syngnathiformes; family Syngnathidae; genus Nerophis; species Nerophis lumbriciformis. Next base: position 43,194,185 of record NC_084555.2, read on the forward strand.
TATGAAATATATATAAACATAACTCCAAATTTGAACAAGTATTATGTCTAAAAATGCCTATAATATTGTATCTATGTGAGTTTTACCAGAATCAGGTAATTTGGTAAGGTTTACAAATACAAAATTTGGGTTTTTCTCATTATGACATTATAACTGCTATATTCAATTTGACAGTTATTTTAACATAACTTCCTAACCACACATGCAAATAGGCTAATAAAGCCTAAAACGATGCATCCTTGTGAGTTTTACTCTAAACATATGCTATTTGAAGGCTTGCAAACACAAAAAGAAGTTTTTTACTCATTATGACAGTAATGTTCTTAAAATCCTGAGATAATGCGAAATAAGCAATAAAAATGTTTTTCATCATAATTCCTACACCAAACATGCAACATGTCTAATAATGCCTGGATACATGTATCTTTGTTAGTTATACTAGAAATAATATCTTTTGTAAGTTTTACAAAGACTCAAGTTAGTTTTTTTAATACAATATGACAGTATAACTGACATACCAAATATGAAAGTTATATAAACATAACTCCAAAACTGAACATGCATTGTGTCTAAAATTGCCTGTAATATTGTATCTATGTGAGTTTCACCAGAATCAGGTAATTTGGTAGGGTTTCCAAATACAAAATTTGTTTTTTTTTCATAATGACAGTATAACTGCTACATTCAATTAAACTGTTATTTAAACATAACTTCCTAATCACACATGCAAATAGGTTAATAAAGCCTAAAACAATGTATCCTTGTGAGTTTTACTGGAAACATTTGCTATTTAAAGGCTTGCAAACACAAAAAGTATTTTTTACTCTTTATGACAGTAATGTTCTTAAAATCCTGAGATAATGCGAAATAAGCAATAAAAATGTTTTTCAACATAATTCCTACACCAAACATGCAACATGTCTAATAATGCCTGAAGAAATGTATCTTTGTTAGTTTTACTACAAAATTATCTTTTGTAGGTTTTGCAAAGAGGCAAGTTAGTTTTTTTAATTCAATATGAAAGTATAACTGTCATACCAAATATGAAAGTTATATAAACATAACTCCAAAACTAAACATGCATTATGTCTAAAAATGCCTAAAATATTGTATCTATGTGAATTTTACAAGAATCAGTCAATATGGTAAGGTGTACAATTACATAAATTAGGGGTTTACTCATAATGACAGATAACTGCTACATTCAATTTGACAGTTATTTAAACATAACTTCCTAACCACACATGCAAAATAGGCTAATAAAGCCTAAAACAATGCATCCATGTGAGTTTTACTCGAAACATATGCTATTTTAAGGCTTGCAAACACAAAAAGTAGTTTTTTACTCATGACAGTAATGTTCTCAAAATCCTGAGATAATGCGAAATAAGCAATAAAAAAGTTTTTCATCATAATTCCTACACCAAACATGTCTTATAATGTCTGGATACAAGTATATTTGTCAGTTATACTAGAAAAATTATCTTTTGTAAGTTTTACAAAGACTCAAGTTAGTTTATTTCATACAATATGACAGTATAGCTGTCATACCAAATATGAAAGTTATATAAACATAACTCCAAAACTGAACATGCATTATGTCTAAAAATGCCTGTAATGTTGTATCTATGTGAGTTTTACCAGAATCAGGTAATTTTGTAAGGTTTGCAAATACAAAAATTGTTTGTTTTTTTATGACAGTATACCTGTTACATTCAATTTGACTGTTATTTAAGCTTAACTTCCAAATCACACATGCAAATAGGTTAAAAAAGCCTAAAACAATGCATCCTTGTGAGTTTTACTCGAAACATTTGCTATTTTAAGGCTTGCAATTACAAAAAGTACTTTTTTTATTCATTATGACAGTAATGTTCTTAAAATCCTGAGATAATGCGAAATAAGCAATAAAAATGTTTTTCAACATAATTCCTACACCAAACATGCAACATGTCTAATAATGCCTGAAGACATGTATCTTTGTGAGTTTTACTAGAAAAAAAATATTTTGTAAGGTTTGTAAAGAAAAACGTTTTTTTTTTTTACTCAATGTGATGGTATAACTGTCAAACTAAATATAAAAGTAATATAAACATAATTCGAAAACCAAACTCCTAAACCAAACTTGCAATCCGTCTTAAACTACCTGTAATATTGAATCTATATGAGTTTTACCAGAATCAGGTATTTTGATAAGGTTTACAAATACAGAACTTGGGTTTTACTCATAATGACAGTATAACTGCATTATTTGATATGACAGTTATTTAAACATAACTCCTTAACCATCCATCCATCCATCCATCTTCTTCCGCTTATCCGAGGTCGGGTCGCGGGGGCAGCAGCCTAGCAGGGAAGCCCAGATTTCCCTCTCCCCAGCCACTTCGTCCAGCTCTTCCTGTGGGACCCCGAGGCGTTCCCAGCCCAGCCGGGAGACATAGTCTTCCCAACGTGTCCTGGGTCTTCCCCGCGGCCTCCTACCGGTCGGACGTGCCCTAAACACCTCCCTAGGGAGGCGTTCGGGTGGCATCCTGACCAGATGCCCGAACCACCTCATCTGGCTCCTCTCGATGTGGAGGAGCAGCGGCTTTACTTTGAGCTCCTCCCGGATGACAGAGCTTCTCACACTATCTCTAAGGGAGAGCCCCGCCACCCGGCGGATGAAACTCATTTCGGCCGCTTGTACCCGTGATCTTGTCCTTTCGGTCATAACCCAAAGCTCATGACCATAGGTGAGGATGGGAACGTAGATCGACCGGTAAGTTGAGAGCTTTGCCTTCCGGCTCAGCTCCTTCTTCACCACAACGGATCGATACAGCGTCCGCATTACTGAAGACGCCGCACCGATCCGCCTGTCGATCTCACGATCCACTCTTCCCTCACTCGTGAACAAGACTCCGAGGTACTTGAACTCCTCCACTTGGGGCAAGATCTCCTCCCCAACCCGGAGATGGCACTCCACCCTTTTCCGGGCGAGAACCATGGACTCGGACTTGGAGGTGCTGATTCTCATCCCAGTCGCTTCACACTCGGCTGCGAACCGATCCAGTGAGAGCTGAAGATCCTGGCCAGATGAAGCCATCAGGACCACATCATCTGCAAAAAGCAGAGACCTAATCCTGCAGCCACCAAACCAGATCCCCTCAACGCCTTGACTGCGCCTACAAATTCTGTCCATAAAAGTTATGAACAGAATCGGTGACAAAGAGCAGCCTTGGCGGAGTCCAACCCTCACTGGAAACGTGTCCGACTTACTGCCGGCAATGCGGACCAAGCTCTGGCACTGAGCATACAGGGAGCGGACTGCCACAATCAGACAGTCCGATACCCCATACTCTCTGAGCACTCCCCACAGGACTTCCTGAGGGACACGGTCGAATGCCTTCTCCAAGTCCACAAAACACATGTAGACTGGTTGGGCAAACTCCCATGCACCCTCAAGGACCCTGCCGAGAGTATAGAGCTGGTCCACAGTTCCACGACCAGGACGAAAACCACACTGTTCCTCCTGAATCCGAGGTTCGACTATCCGGCGTAGCCTCCTCTCCAGTACACTTGAATAGACCTTACCGGGAAGGCTGAGGAGTGTGATCCCACGATAGTTAGAACACACCCTCCGGTTCCCCTTCTTAAAGAGAGGAACCACCACCCCGGTCTGCCAATCCAGAGGTACCGCCCCCGATGTCCACGCGATGCTGCAGAGTCTTGTCAACCAAGACAGCCCCACAGCATCCAGAGCCTTAAGGAACTCCGGGCGGATCTCATCTACCCCTGGGGCCTTGCCACCGAGGAGCTTTTCAACTACCTCAGCAACCTCAGCCCCAGAAATAGGAGAGCCCACCACAGACTCCCCAGGCACTGCTTCCTCATAGGAAGACGTGTTGGTGGGATTGAGGAGGTCTTCGAAGTATTCCCTCCACCGATCCACAACATCTGCAGTCGAGGTCAGCAGAACACCATCCTCACCATACACGGTGTTGATAGTGCACTGCTTCCCCTTCCTGAGGCGGCGGATGGTGGTCCAGAATTGCTTCGAAGCCGTCCGGAAGTCGTTTTCCATGGTTTCCCCGAACTCCTCCCATGTCCGAGTTTTTGCCTCTGTGACCGCTGAAGCCGCACACCGCTTGGCCTGTCGGTACCTGTCCGCTGCCTCAGGAGTCCTATGAGCCAAAAGAACCCGATAGGACTCCTTCTTCAGCTTGACGGCATCCCTCACCGCCGGTGTCCACCAACGGGTTCTAGGATTACCGCCACGACAAGCACCAACTACCTTGCGGCCACAGCTCCAATCAGCCGCCTCGACAATAGAGGCGCGGAACATGCTCCATTCAGACTCAATGTCCAGCACCTCCCTCGTGACATGTTCAAAGTTCTTCCGGAGGTGGGAATTGAAACTCTCTCTGACAGGAGACTCTGCCAGACGTTCCCAGCAAACCCTCACAATGCGTTTGGGCCTGCCAGGTCTGTCCGGCATCCTCCCCAACCATCGCAGCCAACTCAACACCAGGTGGTGATCGGTAGAAAGCTCCGCCCCTCTCTTCACCCGAGTGTCCAAAACATGAGGCGGCAAATCCGATGACACAACTACAAAGTCGATCATGGAACTGCGGCCTAGGGTGTCCTGGTGCCAAGTGCACATATGGACACCCTTATGTTTGAACATGGTGTTCGTTATGGACAATCTGTGACGGGCACAAAAGTCCAATAACAAAACACCGCTCGGGTTCAGATCCGGGCAGCCATTCTTCCCAATCACGCCTCTCCAGGTTTCACTGTCGTTGCCAACATGAGCATTGAAGTCCCCCAGTAGAACGAGGGAATCACCCGGGGGAGCACTCTCAAGTACTCACTCAAGTGAATCCAAAAAGGGTGGGTACTCTGATCTGCGGTTTGGCGCGTAAGCGCAAACCACAGTCAGGACCCGTTCCCCCACCCGAAGGCGGAGGGAAGCTACCCTCTCGTCCACCGGGTTGAACTCCAACGTACAGGCTCTGAGCCGGGGGGAAACAAGAATTGCCACCCCAGCCCGTCGCCTCTCACTGCCGGCAACGCCAGAGTGGAAGAGAGTCCAGCCCCTCTCGAGAGAACTGGTTCCAGAGCCCTTGCTGTGCGTCGAAGTGAGTCCGACTATATCTAGCCGGAACTTCTCCACCTCGCGCACTAGCTCAGGCTCCTTCCCCCCCAGCGAGGTGACGTTCCACGTCCCAAGAGCTAGCTTCTGTAGCCGAGGATCGGACCGCCAAGTGCCCTGCCTTCGGCTGCCGCCCAGCTCACATCGCACCCGACCTCTATGACCCCTGCTATGGGTGGTGAGCCCATTGGAGGGGGGACCCATGTTGCCTCTTCGGGCTGTGCTCTTCGGGGACAGGCCCGGCCACCAGGCGCTCGCCATCGTGCTCCAGAGGGGGGCCCCGATGACCCGCGTCCGGGCGAGGGAAATCTGGGTCCTTGGTTTTTATATTTCATGGAGGTCTTCGAGCTGCTCTTTGTCTGATCCCTCACCTAGGACCAGTTTGTCTTGGGAGACCCTACCAGGGGGCATAAAGCCCCCGGACAACATAGCTCCTAGGATCATTGGGACACGCAAACTCCTCTACCACATTAAGGTGGCAGCTCAGAGAGCCAAACCAAACATGATAAATGGCTAATAATGCCTGGAAAAATGTATACAAACATAAGTCCAAAACCAAACATGCATTATGTCTAAAAATGCCTTTAGTATTGTATCTATGTGAGTTTTACCAGAATCAGGTATTTTGGTAAGGTTTACATATACACAAATATGGTTTTACTCATAATGACAGTAAAACTGCCACATTTAATATGACAGTTATGTAAACATAACTCCTATACCACACATGCAAAATGGTTAATAATGCCTGGAGAAATGTATCTTTGTGATTTTTACTAGAAAAAAATATTTTGTAAGGTTTGTAAAGACACAAGTTAGTTTTTTTTTATTCAATATGATGGTATAACTGTTATACTAAATATGAAAGTTATATAAACATAATTCCAAAAACAAACTCCTAAACCAAACTTGCAATCTGTCTTAAACTGCCTGTAATATTGAATCTATGTGAGTTTTACCAGAATAGGGTATTTTGGTAAGGTTTACAAATACAAAACCTGGGTTTTACTCATAATGACAGTATAACTGCAACATTTGATATGACAGTTATTTAAACATAACTCCTAATCCAAACATGATAAATGGCTAATAATGCCTGGAGAAATGTATCATTGTGAATTTTACTGGAAACAAATAATTTGTAAGGTTTATAAAGACACAAGTTAGTTTTTTTTATTTAATATGATGGTATAACTGTCATACTAAATATGAAAGTTATATAAACATAACTCCAAAACCAAACATGCATTATGTCTAAAAATGCCTGTAATATTGTATCTATGTGAGTTTTACCAGAATCAGGTATTTTGGTAAGGTTGAAAAATACAAAAATTAGGTTTTACTCATAATGACAGTATAACTGCCACATTGACTGCCACCAAACATGCATTATGTCTAAAAATGCTTATAATTTTGTATCCATGTGAGTTTTACTAGAATCAGTTGTTTGTGTAAGGTTTACAAATGCAAAATATTAGTTTTACTCATAATGACAGTATACTGTCACAATTAATCCGACAAAATGGCTAATAATGCCTTGAGGAATGTATCTTTGTGAGTTTTACTGAAAAAATACCTGCTACACCCTAGTGGCAGGTATTTAAATTGTGTAAATAATTGTGTATTTTTACACAATTTAACAATATAGCTGTCATACTATATATGAAAGTTATATAAACATAATTCCAAAACCAAATATGCAATCTGTCTAAAAATGCCTGTAATATTGAATATGTGTGAGTTTTATCAGAATCAGGTATTTTGGTAAGGTTTACGAATACAAAAATTAGGTTTTACTCATAGTGATATAGTATAACTGCCACACTCAATATGACAGTTAATTAAACATAACTCCTAAAACACAAATGCAAAATGACTACTAATGCCTAGAGAAATGTATATTTGTGAATTTTACTGGAAAACAATATTTTGTTTGTAAAGATACAAATTAGTTTTTTTTTACTCAATATGTTGGTATAACTGTCATACTAAATATGAAAGTTATATAAACATAACTCCAAAACCAAACATGTTTTATGTCTAAAAAATTCCTGTAATATTGTATCGATGTGGGTTTTACCAGAATAAGGTATTTTGGTTGGTTTACAAATACAAAAAATAGGTTTTACTCATAATGACAGTATACTGTCACATGCAATCTGACAGTTATTTAAACATAACTCCTAAACCAAACATGATAATAGCTAATAAAGCCTGGAAAAATGTATATAAACATAACTCCAAAACCAAACATGCATTATGTCTAAAAATGCCTGGAATATTGTATCCATGTGATTTTTACCATTTTTGGTAAGGTTTACAAATACAAAAATTAGGTTTTACTCACTATGACAGTATACTGTCACATTCAATCTGACAGTTATTTAAACATATTGTAACTCCTAAACCACAAATACAAAATGGCTAATAATGTCTGGAGAAATGTATCTTTGTGAGTTTTCCTGGAAAAAAAAAATGTATAAGGTTTGTAAAGACACAAGTTAGTTTTTTTTACTTAATATGACAGTAGAACTGTCATACTAAATATGAAAGTTAAATGAACATAACTCAGAAACCAAACTTGCAATACGTCTAAAAATTCCTGTAATATTGAATCTATGTGAGTTTTACCAGAATCAGATATTTTGGTAAGGTTTACAAATACAAAAATTGGGTTTTACTCATAATGACAGTATAACTGCCATATTCAAAATAACAGTTATTTAAACATAACTCCTTAACCAAACATGCTAAATAGCTAATAATGCCTGGAGAAATGTATCTTTGTGAGTTTTACTAGAAATTTTTTTTTTTTTTTTTTTTTTACTCAATATGATGGTATAACTGTCAAAGTAAATATAAAAGTAATATAAACATCATTCCAAAACCAAACTCCTAAACCAAACTTGCAATCCGTCTTAAACTGCCTGTAATATTGAATCTATATGAGTTTTACCAGAATCAGGTATTTTGATAAGGTTTACAAATACAAAACTTGGGTTTTACTCATAACTGAAATTATTTGATATGACAGTTATTTAAACATAACTCCTAAACCAAACATGATAAATAGCTAATAATGCCTGGAAAAATGTCTATAATCATAACTCCAAAACCAAACATGCCTTATGTCTTAAAATGCCTGTAATATTGTATCAATGTGAGTTTTACCAGAATCAGGAATTTTGGTAAGGTTTATAAATACAAAAATTACAAAATACAAAAATGTTTATTCAATATGTTTGTATAACTGTCATAATAAAAGTAAAAGTTATGTAAACATAACTCCAATACCAAACATGCAATCCGTCTAAAAATGCCTGTAATATTTAATCTATGTGAGTTTTACTAGAATCAGGTATTTTGTTAAGGCTTACAAATACAAAAATTTGGTTTTACTCACTATGACAGTATACTGTCACATTCAATCTCACTGTTATTTAAACATAACTCCTAAACCACACATGCAAAATGACTAATAATGCCGAGAAAAATGTATCTCTGTGAATTTTACTGGAAAAAAATATTTTCTAAGGTTTGTAACATTACAAGTTTGTTATTTTTTACTCAATTTGACAGTATAACTGTCATACTAAATATGAAAGTTTTATACACATAACTCCAAAACCAAACTTGCAATCCGTCTAAAAATGCCTGTAATATTGAATCTATGTGAGTTTTACCAAAATCAGGTATTTTGGTAAGGTTTACAAATACAAAAATTAGGTTTTACTCATAATGACAGTATAACTGCCACACTCAATTTGACAGTTTTTTAAACATAACTCCTAAAAAAACAAATGCAAAATGACTATGAATGCCTGGAAAAATGTATCTTTGTGAATATTAATGGAAAAAAATATTTTGTAAGGTTTGTAAAGACACAAATTTGTTTTTTTTACGCAATATGATGGTATAACTGTCATACTAAATATGAAAGTTATATAAACATAACTCCAAAACCAAAAAGGTTTTATGTCTAAAAATTCCTGTAATATTGTATCTATGTGAGTTTTACCAGAATCAGGTATTTTGGTAAGGTTTACAAATACAAAAATTAGGTTTTACTCACTATGACAGTATACTGCCACACTCAACATGACAGTTATTTAAACATAATTCCTAAACCATACATGATACATGGCTAATAATGCCTGGAGAAATGTAGCTTTGTGATTTTTACTAGAAAAAAATATTTTGTAAGGTTTGTAAAGACAAAAGTTAGTTTTTTTTTACTCAATATCATGGTATAACCGTCATACTAAATATGAAAGTTATATAAACATAATTCCAAAACCAAACTCCTAAACCAAACTTGCAATATGTCTTAAACTGCCTGTAATATTTAATCTATGTGAGTTTTACCAGAATCAGGTATTTTGGTAAGGTTTACAAATACAAAACTTGGGTTTTACTCATAATGACAGTATAACTGCAACATTTGATATGACAGTTATTTAAACATAACTCCTAAACCAAACATGATAAATGGCTAATAATGCCTGGAGAAATGTATCAGTGTGAGTTTTACTGGAAACAAATAATTTGTAAGGTTTATAAAGACACAAGTTAGTTTTTTTTATTTAATATGATGGTATAACTGTCATACTAAATATGAAAGTTATATAAATATAACTCCAAAACCAAACATACATTATGTCTAAAAATGCCTGTAATATTGAATCTATGTGAGTTTTACCAGAATCTGGTATTTTGGTAAGGTTTACAATTACAAAAATTAGGTTTTACCCATAATGACAGTATAACTGCCACATTGACTGCCACCAAACATACATTGTGTTTAAAAATGCTTATAATTTTGTATCCATGTGAGTTTTACTATAATCAGTTGTTTTTGTAAGGTTTACAAATACAAACTATTAGTTTTACTCATATGGACAGTATACTGACAAAATGGCCTTGAGGAATGTATATTTGTGAGTTTTACTGGAAAAATATTTTGGAAGGTTTGTAAAGACACAAGTTAGTTTTTTTTACACAATTTAACAGTTTAGCTCTCATACTATATATGAAAGTTATATGAACATAATTCCAAAACCAAATATGCAATCCGTCAAAAAATGCCTGTAATATTGAATATATGTGAGTTTTATCAGATTCAGGTATTTTGGTAAGGTTTACGAATACAAAAATTAGGTTTTACTCATAGATATAACTGCCACGCTCAATATGACAGTTAATTAAACATAACTCCTAAAACACAAATGCAAAATGACTAATAATGCTTAGAGAAATGTATAGTTGTGAATTTTACTGGAAAACAATATTTTGTAAGATTTGTAAAGATAAAAATTAGTTTTTTTTTATTCAAAATAATGGTATAACTGTCATACTAAATATGAAAGTCATATAAACATAACTCCAAAACATGCTTTATGTCTAAAAATTCCTGGAATATTGTATCGGTGTGGGTTTTACCAACTTTAACCCTAACCCTAACCCTAACCCTAACCCCTAACCCTAACCCTAACCCTAACCCTAACCCTAACCACACATGCAAAATGGCTAATAATGCTTGGAAAAATTTATATTTGTGAGTTTTACTGGAAAAAAAAAATTGTAAGGTTTGTAAAGACACAAGTTATTTTTTTTATTCAATATGACATTATAACTGTCATACTAAATGTAAAAGTTATATAAACATAACTTCAAAACCAAACATGTATTATATCATAAAATGCCTGTAATTTTGTATCCATGTGAGTTTTACTAGAATCAGTTGTTTTTGTAAGGTTTGCAAATACAAAATATTGGTTTTACTCACTATGACAGTATACTGCTGTCATATTGAGTAAAAAAAAAAGTTTTACAAACTTTAAAAAAAAAAAAAATTTCCAGAAAAAATCACAGAGATACATTTCTCCAGTTATTATTAATCACTTTTAATGTGTGGTATAGGAGTTTTGTTTAAATAACTGTCAGATTGAATGTGACAGTATACTGTCATAGTGAGTAAAACCAATATTTTGTATTTGCAAAACTTACAAAAACAACTGATTCTAATAAAACTCACATGGATACATCGTTACAGGCAATTTTAGATATAATGCATGTTTGGTTTTTTAGTTATAATTATACAACTTTTACATTAAGTATGACAGTTATACTGTCATATTGAGTAAAACAAAACTAACTTGTGTCTTTACAAACCTTACAAAATATTGTTTTTCCATTAAAACTCACAAAGATTCCTTTCTCCAGGCATTATTAGCCATATAGCAAGTTTGGTTTAGGAGTTATGTTTAAATATTTGTCATTTTGAACGTGGCAGTTATACTGTCATTATGAGTAAAACTTAATTTTTTTATTTGTAAACCTTACCAAAATACCTAGTACTGGAAAGAAATATTTTGTAAGGTTTGTATAGACACAAGTTAGTTTCTTTTACTCAATATGACAGTATAACTGTCATACTAAATGTAAAAGTTATATAATTAAAACTCCAAAACCAAACATGCATTATGTCTAAAAATGCCTGTAATATTGTATCCATGTGAGTTTTAGTAGAATCAGTTGTTTTTGTAAGGTTTTGCAAATACAAAATATTGGTTTTACTCACTATGACAGTATACTGTTACATTCAATCTGACATAACTCCTAAACCACACATGCAAAATGACTAATAATGCCTGGAAAAATGTATCTCAGTGAATTTTACTGGAAAAAAATTTTTTTGTAAGGTTTGTAAAAACACAAGTTAGTTTTTTTTACTCAATTTGACAATGTAAATGTCATACTATATATGAAAGTTATATAAACTTAACTCCAAAACCAAACATGCAATCCATCTAAAAATGCCTGTAATATTGAGTCTCTGTGAGTTTTACCAGAATCAGGTATTTTGGTAAGGTTTACAAATACAAAAATTAGGTTTTACTCATAGACAGAATAACTCCCACATTCAAAATGACAGTTATTTAAACATAACTCCTAAACCAAACATGCTAAATGGCTAATTATGACTGGCGAAATGCATTTTTGTGAGTTTTACTGGGAAAAAAATTTTTTTGTAAGGTTTGTAAAGACACAAGTTAGTTTTTATTACTCCATATGACAGTGTAACTCTCATACTAAATGTAAAATTTATATAAACATATCTCCAAAACCAAACATGCTTTATATCTAAAAATGCCTGTAATATTGAATCCATGTGAGTTTTACTAGAATAAGTTGTTTTTGTAAGGTTTGCAAATACAAAATATTGATTTTACTCACTATGACAGTATACTGTCACATTCAATCTGACAGTTATTTAAACATAACTCCTAAACCACACATGCAAAAATGCTAATAATGCCTAAAACAATGTATCCTTGTGAGATTTACTCGAACATATGCTTTTTTAAGGCTTGCAATTAAAAAAAGTAGTTTTTTTCTCAATATGACAGTGATGTTTTTAAAATCCTGATATAATGCAAAAAAAGCAACAAAATTGTTTTTCAACATAATTCCTAAACCAAACATGCATTATGTCTTAAAATGCCTATAATATTGTATCCAAGTGAGTTTTAGTAGAATAATTTGTTTTTGTAAGGTTTGCAAATACAACATTTTGGTTTTACTCACTATGACAGTATACTGTCACATTCAATATGACTGTTATTTAAACATACATTCTAAACCACAGATGCAAAATGGCTAATAATGCCTGGAGAAATGTATTTTTGTGAGTTTTACCGGAAAAAAAATATTTTGTAAGGTTTGTTTGGACACAATATAGTTTTTTTTACTCAATATGATGGTATAACTGTCTTACTAAATTTGAAAGTTATATAAACATAACTTCAAAACCAAACATGCAATCCGTCTAAAAATGCCTGTAGTATTGAATCTATGTGAGTTTTACCAGAAACAGGTATTTTGGTAAGGTTTACAAATACAAAAATTAGGTTTTACTCATAATGACAGTATAACTGCAATGTTCAAAATGACAGTTATTTAAACATAACTCGTAAACCCAACATGCTAAATGGCTAATAATGACTGGAGAAATGCATCTTTGTGAGTTTTACTGAAAAAAAACAACATTTTTGTAAGGTTTGTAAAGACACAAGTTAGTTGTTTTTTACTCCATATGACAGTATAATTGTCATACTAAATGTAAAATGTATATAAACAAAACTCCAAAACTAAACATGCATTATGTCTAAAAATGCCTGTAACATTGTATCCATGTGAGTTTTACTAGAATCATTTTTTTTTTAAGGTTTACAAATACAAAATATTGGTTTTACTCACTATGACAGTATGCTGTCACATTCAATCTGACAGTTATTTAAACATAGCTCCTAAACCACACATAGAAAATGACTAATAATGCCTGGAGAAATGTATCTTTGTGGGTTTTACTGAAAAAAAAAAAAATATTTTGTAAGGTTTGTAAAGACACAAGTTAGTTTTTTTTACTTAATATGACAGTATAACTGTCATACTAAATATGAAAGTTATATAAACATAACTCCAAAACCAAACATGCATTATGCCAAAAAATGCCTGTAATATTGTATCTATGTGAGTTTTACTACAATCAGGTATTTTGGTAAGGTTTACAAATACAAAAATAAGGTTTTACTCATAATGACAGTATAATTGCCACACTCAATATGACAGTTATTTAAATATAACTCCTAAACCACACATGCAAAATGGCTAATAATGCTTGGAAAAAATTGTTATTTTGTAAAGACAAGTTATTTTTTTTACTCAATATGACATTATAACTTTCATTCTAAATGTAAAAGTTATATAAACATAACTCCAAAACCAAACATGCATATTATCTAAAAAAAACTAATATTGTATCCATGCGAGTTTTACTAGAATCAGTCTTTTTTGTAAGGTTCGCAAATACAAAATATTGGTTTTACTCACTATGACAGTATACTGCTGTCATATTGAGTAAAAAAAACTTGTGTTATAACAAACCTTACAAAATATTTTTTTCCAGAAAAATTCACAGAGATACATTTCTCCAGGCATTATTAGTCATTTTGAATGTGTGGTTTAGGAGTTATGTTTAAATAACTGTCAGATCGAATGTGACAGTATACTGTCATAGTGAGTAAAACCTATTTTTTGTATTTGTAAACTTTACCAAAATACCTGATTCTGGTAAAACCCACATCGATACAATATTACAAGAATTTTTAGACATAAAGCATGTTTGGTTTTGGAGTCATGTTTATATAACTTTCATATTTAGTATGAAAGTTATACCATCATATTGAGTAAAAAACAAAAAATAATTTGTATCTTTACAAACCTTAAAAATATTTTTTTCCAGTAAAATTCACAAATATACCTCAAATATATATATAGTCATTTTGCATTTGTGTTTTAGGAGTTATGTTTAATTAACTGTCATATTGAGTGTGGCGGTTATACTGTCACTATGAGTAAAACCTAATTTTTGTTTTTGTAAACCTTACCAAAATACCTGATTCTGATAAAACTCACATGTATTCAATATTACAGGCATTTTTAAATGGATTGCATGTTTGGTTTTTGAGTTAGGTTTTGGAGTTATGTTTCTATAACTTTTTTATTTAGTTTGACAGTATACCGTCATATTGAGTAAAAAAACTTGTGTCTTTGTAAACCTTACAAAAGATCATTACTCTAGTAAAACTAACAAAGATACATTTCTCCAGGTTTAATAGCCATTTTCATGTGTCGTTTATGACTTATGTTTAAATAACTGTCATATTGAGTGTGGCACTTATAATGTCACTATCAGTAAAACCTATTTTTTTTATTTGTCAACCTTACCAAAATACCTCATTTTGGTAAAACTCACATATATTTAATACTACAGACATTTTTAGACAGATTGCAAGTTTGGTTTTGAGTCATGTTTATATATTTTCTGCATGTAGTATGACAGTTATACTGTCATATTGAGTAAAAAAAACTAACGTGTGTCTTTACAAACCTTACAAATTATTTTTCCTAGTAAAACTCACAAAGATACATTTCTCCAGGCATTATTAGCCATTTTGCATGTGTGTTTTAGGAGTTATGTTTACATAACTGTCAGATTGAATGTGACAGTATACTGTCATAGTGAGTAAAACCTAATTTTTGTATTTGTAAACCTTACCAAAATACCTGATTCTGGTAAAACTCACATAGATACAATATTACAGGTATTTTTAGACAAAATTCATGTTTGTTTTTGGAGTTATGTTTATATAACTTTCATATTTAGTATGACGGTTAAACCATCATATTGAGTAAAAAAAACTACCTTGTGTCTTTATAAACCTTAGAAATTATTTTTTTTCCTGTAAAACTCACAAAGATACATTTCTCCAGGCATTATTAGCCATTTATCATGTTTGGTTTAGTAGCTTTGTTTAAATACCTGTCATGTTAAATGTGGCAGTTATATTGTCATTATGAGTAAAAACTATTTTTTGTATTTGTAAACCTTACCAAAATACCTGATTCTGGTAAAACTCACATATATACAATATTACAGGAATTTTTAGAAATAAAACATGTTTGGTTTTGGAGTTATGTTTATATAACTTTCATATTCAGTATGACAGTTATACCATCATATTGAGTAAAAAAAAAACTAATTTGTGTCTTTACAAACCTACAAAAAAAAAAATTTCATTAAAATTCACAAAGATACATTTTTCCAGGCATTATTAGTCATTTTGCATTTGTTTTTTAAGAGTTATGTTTAAAAAACTGTCATATTGAGTGTGGCAGTTATACTGTCATTATGAGTAAAACCTAAATTTTGTATTTGTAAACCTTACCAAAATACCTGATTTTGGTAAAACTCACATAGATTCAATATTACAGGCATTTGTAGACGGATTGCAAGTTTGGTTTTAGAGTTATGTGTATATAACTTTCATATTTAGTATGACAGTTATACTGTCAAATTGAGTAAAAAAATAACAAACTCGTAATTTTAAAAACCTCACAAAATATTTTTTTCCAATAAAATTCAGATAGATACATTTTTCTCGGCATTATTAGTCATTTTGCATGTGTGGTTTAGGAGTTATTTTTAAATAGCTGTCAGATTGAATGTGACAGTATACTGTCATAGTGAGTAAAACCAATATTTTGTATTTGAAAAACTTACAAAAACAACTGATTCTAGTAAAACTCACATTGATACAATATTACAGGCATTTTTAGACATAATGCATGTTTGGTTTTGGAGTTATGTTTATGTATTTTTTACATTTAGTATTACAGTTATACTGTCATATTGAGTAAAAAAAACTAACTTGTGTCTTTATAAACCTTAAAAAAAATGTTTTTCCTGTAAAACTCACAAAGATACATTTCTCCAGGCATTATTAGCCATTAACCATGTTTGGTTTAGAGTTATGTTTAAATAACTGTCATATTGAGTGTGGCAGATATACTGTCATTATGAGTAAAACCTAATTTTGGTATTTGTAAAATTACCAAAATAACTGATTCTGATAAAACTCACATGGATAAAATATTACAGAATTGTTTAGACATAAAGCATGTTTCCATCATATTGTGTAAAAAAAACTAACTTGTGTCTATACAAACCTTACAAAATATTTTTTTTCCAGTAAAACTCACAAAAATACATTTCTCCAGTTATTATTAGCCATTTTGCATCTGTGGTTTAGAATTTGTGTTTAAATAACAGTCAGATTGAATGTGACAGTATACTGTCATAGTGAGTAAAACCTAATTTTTGTATATGTAAACCTTAACAAAATACCTGATTCTAGTAAAACTCACATAGATACAATATTACAGGCATTTTTAGACATGATGCATGTTTGGTTTTGGAGTTATGTTTATATACATTTTTCCAGGCATTATTAGCTATTTATCATGTTTGGTTTAGGAGTTATGTTTAAATAACTGTCATATCAAATAATGCAGTTATACTATCATTATGAGTAAAACCCAAGTTCTGTATTTGTAAACCTTACCAAAATACCTGATTCTGGTAAAACTCATATAGATTCAATATTACAGGCAGTTTAAGACGGATTGCAAGTTTGGTTTAGGAGTTTGGTTTTGGAATGATGTTTATATTACTTTTATATTTAGTTTGACAGTTATACCATCATATTGAGTAAAAAAAACAAACACTTTTGTCTTTACAAACCTTACAAAATATTTTTTTCTAGTAAAACTGACAAAGATACATTTTTCCAGGCATTATTAGCATTAGCATGTTTGGTTTAGGAGTTATGTTTAAATAACTGTTATTTTGAATATGGCAGTTATACTGTCATTATGAGTAAAACCCAATTTTAGTATTTGTAAACCTTACCAAAATACCTGATTCTGGTAAAACTCACATAGATTCAATATTACAGGCATTTTTAGATGTATTGCAAGTTTGGTTTTGGAGTTATGTTTATTTAACTTTCATATTTAGTTTGACAGTTCTACTGTCATATTAAGTAAAAAAACTAACTTGTGTCTTTACAAAACTTATATATATATATTTTTTTCCAGGAAAACTCACAAAGATACATTTCTCCAGGCAGTATTAGCCATTTTGTATTAGTGGTTTAGGAGTTACAAAATGTTTAAATAACTGTCAGATTGAATGCGGCAGATATACTGTCAATATGAGTAAAACCTAATTTTGGTATTTGTAAAATTACCAAAATAACTGATTCTGATAAAACTCACATGGATAAAATATTACAGAATTTTTTAGACATAAAGCATGTTTCCATCATATTGAGTAAAAAAAACTAACTTGTGTCTATAGAAACCTTACAAAAAAATTTTTTTCCAGTAAAACTCACAAAAATACATTTCTCCAGTTATTATTAGCCATTTTGCATCTGTGTTTTAGAATTTGTGTTTAAATAACAGTCAGATTGAATGTGACAGTATACTGTCATAGTGAGTAAAACCAAATTTTTGTATTTGTAAACCTTAACAAAATACCTGATTCTAGTAAAACTCACATAGATACAATATTACAGGCATTTTTAGACATGATGCATATTTGGTTTTGGAGTTATGTTTATATACATTTTTCCAGGCATTACTAGCTATTTATCATGTTTGGTTTAGGAGTTATGTTTAAATAACTGTCATATCAAATAATGCAGTTATACTATCATTATGAGTAAAACCCAAGTTTTGTATTTGTAAACCTTACCAAAATACCTGATTCTGGTAAAACTCATATAGATTCAATATTACAGGCAGTTTAAGACGGATTGCAAGTTTGGTTTAGGAGTTTGGTTTTGGAATTATGTTTATATTACTTTTATATTTAGTTTGACAGTTATACCATCATATTCAGTAAAAAAAACAAAACTTTTGTCTTTACAAACCTTACAAAATATTTTTTTCTAGTAAAACTCACAAAGATACATTTCTCCAGGCATTATTAGCCATTTAGCATGTTTGGTTTAGGAGTTATGTTTAAATAACTGTTATTTTGAATATGGCAGTTATACTGTCATTATGAGTAAAACCCATTTTTTGTATTTGTAAACCTTACCAAAATACCTGATTCTGGTAAAATTCACATAGATTCAATATTACAGGCATTTTTAGACGTATTGCAAGTTTGGTTTTGGAGTTATGTTTATTTAACTTTCATATTTATTATGACAGTTTTACTGTCATATTAAGTAAAAAAAAACTAACTTGTGTCTTTACAAACCTTATACATTTTTATTTTTTTTCCAGGATAACTCACAAAGATACATTTCTCCAGGCATTATTAGCCATTTTGTATGTGTGGTTTAGGAGTTTTGTTTACATAACTGTCAGATTGAATGTGACAGTATACTGTCATAGTGAGTAAAACCTAATTTTTGTATTTGTAAGCCTTACCAAAATACCTGATTGTGGTAAAACTCACATAGATACAATATTACAGGTATTTTTAGACAAAATTCATGTTTGTTTTTGGAGTTATGTTTCTATAACTTTCATATTTAGTATGACAGTTATACCGTCTTATTGAGTAAAAAAAAATAACGTGTGTCTTTATAAACCTTACAATTTTTTTTCCCCAGTAAAACTCACAAAGATACATTTCTCCAGGCATAAGTAGTCATTTATCATGTTTGGTTTAGTAATTATGTTTAAATACCTGTCATGTTAAATGTGGCAGTTATATTGTCATTATGAGTAAAACCTATTTTTTGTATTTGTAAACCTTACCAAAATACCTGATTCTAGTAAAACTCACATAGATACAATATTACAGGAATTTTTAGAAATAAAACATGTTTGGTTTTGGAGTTATGTTTATATAACTTTCATATTTAGTATGACAGTTATACCATTATATTGAGTAAAAAAAACTAATTTGTGTCTTTACAAACCTTACAAAATTTTTGTTTTTCATTAAAATTCACAAAGATACATTTTTCCAGGCATTATTAGTCATTTTGCATTTGTTTTTTAGGAGTTATGTTTAAAAAAAACTGTCATATTGAGTGTGGCAGTTATACTGTCACTATGAGTAAAACCTAAATTTTGTATTCGTAAACCTTACCAAAATACCTGATGCTGATAAAACTCACATATATTCAATATTACAGGCATTTTTAGACGGATTGCATATTTGGTTTTGGAATTTTGTTTATATACCTTTCATATATAGTATGACAGCTATACTGTTAAATTGTGTAAAAAAAACAACTAACTTGTGTCTTTACAAACCTTACAAAATATGTTTTCCAGTGAAACTCACAAAGATACATTCCTCAAGGCATTATTAGCCATTTTGTCAGATTAAATGTGACAGTATACTGTCATTATGAATAAAACTAATATTTTATAATTGTAAACCTTACATACATACTTACTCACATAGATACAATACTAAAGGCATTTTTAGACATAATGCATGTTTGGTTTTGGAGTCATTTTGCATTTGTGTTTTAGGACTTATGTTTAATTAACTGTCATATTGAGTGTGGCAGTTATACTGTCACTATGAGTAAAACCTAATTTTTGTTTTTGTAAACCTTACCAAAATACCTGATTCTGATCAAACTCACATGTATTCAATATTACAGGCATTTTTAGACGGATTGCATATTTGGTTTTGGAGTTGTGTTTATATAACTTTCATATATAGTATGACAGTTATACTGTTAAATTGTGTGAAAAAATCCAACTAAATCGTATCTTTACAAACCTTACAAAATATTTTTTCCAGTAAAATTCACAAATATACATTCCTCAAGGCATTACTAGCCATTTTGTCAGATTAAATGTGACAGTATACTGTCATTATGAGTAAAACTAATATTTTGTATTTGTAAACCTTACAAAAACAACTGATTCTAGTAAAATTCACATGGATGCAAAATTATAGGCATTTTTAGACATCATGCATGTTTGGTGGCAGTCAATGTGGCAGTTATACTGTCATTATGAGTAAAACCTATTTTTTGTATATTTCAACATTACCAAAATACCTGATTCTGGTAAAACTCACATAGATACAATACTAAAGGCATTTTTAGACATAATGCATGTTTGGTTTTGGAGTTATGTTTGTATACATTTCTCCAGGCATTAATAGCCATTTAGCATGTTTGGTTCAGGAGTTATGTTTAAATAACTGTTATTTTGAATATGGCAGTTATACTGTCACTATGAAAAAAAACTAAATTTTGTATTTATAAACCTTACCAAAATACCTGATTCTGGTAAAACTCACATAGATACAATAATACAGGCATTTTTAGACATAATGCATGTTTGGTTTAGGAGTTATGTTTAAATAACTGTCATATCAATTAATGCAGTTATACTGTCATTATGAGTAAAACCCAAGTTTTGTATTTGTAAACCTTACCAAAATACCTTATTTTGGTAAAACTCATATAGATTCAATATTACAGGCAGTTTAAGACGGATTGCAAGTTTGGTTTAGGAGTTTGGTTTTGGATTTATGTTTATATTACTTTTATATTTAGTTTGACAGTTATACCATCATATTGAGTAAAAAAAAAAAAGTTTTTCTTTACACAAACCTTACAAAATATTTTGTTTCTAGTAAAATTCACAAAGATACATTTTTCCAGGCATTATTAGCCATTTTGTAATTGTGGTTTAGGAGTTACAGTATGTTTAAATAACTGTCAGATTGAATGTGACAGTATACTGTCACAGTGAGTAAAACCTAATTTTTGTATTTGTAAACCTTACCAAAAATACCTGATTCTGGTAAAAATCACATAGATACAATATTGCAGGCATTTTTAGACATAATGCATATTTGGTTTTGGAGTTATGTTTATACAACTTTTATATTTAGTATGACAGTTATACCATCATATTGAGTAAAAAAAACAACAACTTGTGTCTTTATAAACCTTACAAAAAAAAATTTCCCAGTAAAACTCACAAAGATACATTTCTCCAGGCATAATTAGCCATTTATCATGTTTGGTTTAGGAGTTATGTTTAAACAACTGTCATATTGAGTGTGGCAGTTATACTGTCATTATGAGTAAAACCTATTTTTTGTATTTGTAAACCTTACCAAAATACCTGATTCTGGTAAAACTCACATAGATACAATATTACAGGAATTTTTAGAAATAAAACATGTTTGGTTTTGGAGTTATGTTTATATAACTTTCATATTTAGTATGACAGTTATACCATCATATTGAGTAAAAAAAAACTAATTTGTGTCTTTACAAACCTTACAAATTTTTTTTTTTTCATTAAAATTCACAAAGATACATTTTTCCAGGCATTATTAGTCATTTTGCATTTGTTTTTTAGGAGTTATGTTTAAAAAAACTGTCATATTGAGTGTGGCAGTTATACTGTCACTATGAGTAAAACCTAATTTTTGTATTCGTAAACCTTACCAAAATACCTGATTCTGATAAAACTCACATATATTCAATATTACAGGCATTTTGAGACGGATTGCATATTTGGTTTTGGAATTTTGTTTATATAACTTTCATATATAGTATGACAGCTATACTGTTAAATTGTGTAAAAAAAAACAACTAACTTGTGTCTTTACAAACCTTACAAAATATGTTTTCCAGTGAAACTCACAAAGATACATTCCTCAAGGCATTATTAGCCATTTTGTCAGATTAAATGTGACAGTATACTGTCAATATGAATAAAACTAATATTTTGTATTTGTAAACCTTACATACATACTTACTCACATAGATACAATACTAAAGGCATTTTTAGACATAATGAATGTTTGGTTTTGGAGTCATTTTGCATTTGTGTTTTAGGAGTTATGTTTAATTAACTGTCATATTGAGTGTGGCAGTTATACTGTCACTATGAGTAAAACCTAATTTTTGTTTTTGTAAACCTTACCAAAATACCTGATTCTGATCAAACTCACATGTATTCAATATTACAGGCATTTTTAGACGGATTGCATATTTGGTTTTGGAGTTGTGTTTATATAACTTTCATATATAGTATGACAGCTATACTGTTAAATTGTGTGAAAAAACCCAACTAAATCGTATCTTTACAAAACTTACAAAATATTTTTTTCCAGTAAAATTCACAAATATACATTCCTCAAGGCATTATTAGCCATTTTGTCAGATTAAATGTGACAGTATACTGTCATTATGAGTAAAACTAATATTTTGTATTTGTAAACCTTACAAAAACAACTGATTCTAGTAAAACTCACATGGATACAAAATTATAGGCATTTTTAGACATCATGCATGTTTGGTGGCAGTCAATGTGGCAGTTATACTGTCATTATGAGTAAAACCTAATTTTTTTTTTATTTTATTTTTTATTTTTTTTTTTTATTTTATTATTATTTTTTTTTTATGTCCTGTCCAGCTTCTCAGGCAAATCATATAGTTGATGTAGATGCCCATGTCGGCTGTTCAGATTTACTTTACAAAAGAGAAGTGTAGGATACTTCTCTTGTTGCCTTATTTGTATTTGACTTTATTAAATGTATTTATATTATCATTTAGTGCAGCCGGGCCGGAGCAGGAGGGGATAGAAAGAGAAAAAAAAAGAAGACAGAGGGGGAAATTGTGGGGACAAGAGGGGGATTAGACAGAGAGACAAAAACAACAACAGCAAACAACAACAACAACAACAATAGAGCAACATCAGCAAATATGACATGTACAAATATGATGGTAAAAGTAATAGCAAATAAGCAGTTAGCGAAAAATAAAAAATAATACAGAAATGACAATGAGCATTATTACACTACAAATGGATCAATACAAATACCAATAGAAATAGCGCTATTGATATTGAACAATACCAATAATTTACCTTTATTATCAACAATACAGTTGTTTAAATGCAACAATACATATACGTAATGATAACTTGAGATACGAAAGAATGCAGAAAAATGGAGGGGGAGAAAGAGAAGCAACCTACATTAACCTTGTAGATTGTTATAGTCACAATAGGTTAAGCTTTGTCAGTGTGCCATGTGTTACACCCAGTTTACCCTAGGGCAACAACGTTAATATATGTTTGATGAAACGTGATTATGTGCATGAGTGTAAGTATGCATATGTACTTGTATATGTACAGAATGTGTATATGTGTTTGTACAATGAATGTATATGTACAGAATGTGTATATGTGTTTGTACAGTGAATGTATATGTACAGTATGTGTATGTGTATGTTTGTATATTGAATGTGCGTGTGGATGTACGAACATTAGGTAGGTAAATATGTACTGTATTTGTGTATGTATGTGGGAGCGTAGGTACCTATGTACGTATGTGAGCATATGTGAATTTGCATGTACAATACATTCGACTCCCAGAGTGCGTGGGAGCCAGAGCACGGCCCCATCACCCCCGAGAGCCCAACCCACAAACAGGAGGCGTGGTGCCCAGGGAACCAGGGACCACCACCCCCACGCAGCCAAGCCGGCCAGCGACAGGAACCCCAGAGCCCGACCCACCGTACCGCCCACAAGGGCCAGCAGCAGGCCGCAGACAGACGCACCCGGCAGAGGACAGGGCACGAGAAAAGCAGGGGACAGCCAGACCCCAAGCCAGCGAGAGACCACACCCCACACGGGCAGAAAGGCGAGACGCCCCGCCCGAGGGACCCAGAGACTCCCCGCAACCGGACGGGAAGACCGCCCCCGCCCCACCGGCAACCGGGCCCCCACGAGCCCACCCCCCACCCCCGGAGAGCGCGGCGAGGCCAGCCCCCGGCCACCCCACCCAAACCGGCCGCCGCAGGACCACCCAGGCACAGGGCCACGGGAACCACCCACCCCACCCGCAGGGACCCCAACGATGGAGATGGAACAACCAGCAACCGCCCCGCCGAGCCCCCCCCCCGAGGGAGGGGAAAAATTAAAAAATAATATTAATAAAATATATTAAAAAATAAATAAATAAATAAATAAATTGAAACCTAATTTTTGTATATTTCAACATTACCAAAATACCTGATTCTGGTAAAACTCACATAGATACAATACTAAAGGCATTTTTAGACATAATGCATGTTTGGTTTTGGAGTTATGTTTGTATACATTTCTCCAGGCATTAATAGCCATTTAGCATGTTTGGTTCAGGAGTTATGTTTAAATAACTGTTATTTTGAATATGGCAGTTATACTGTCACTATGAAAAAAACCTAAATTTTGTATTTATAAACCTTACCAAAATACCTGATTCTGGAAAAACTCACATAGATACAATATTACAGGCATTTTTAGACATAATGCATGTTTGGTTTTGGAGTTATGTTTATATACATTTTTCCAGGCATTATTAGCCATTTATCATGTTTGGTTTAGGAGTTATGTTTAAATAACTGTCATATCAAATAATGCAGTTATACTGTCATTATGAGTAAAACCCAAGTTTTGTATTTGTAAACCTTATTATATACCTTATTCTGTTAAAACTCATATAGATTCAATATTACAGGCAGTTTAAGACGGATTGCAAGTTTGGTTTAGGAGTTTGGTTTTGGAATTATGTTTATATTACTTTTATATTTAGTTTGACAGTTATACCATCATATTGAATTAAAAAAAAAAAACGTTTTTCTTTACAAACCTTACAAAATATTTTTTTTCTAGTAAAATTCACAAAGATACATTTTTCCAGGCATTATTAGCCATTTTGTAATTGTGGTTTAGGAGTTACAGTATGTTTAAATAACTGTCAGATTGAATGTGACAGTATACTGTCATAGTGAGTAAAACCTAATTTTTGTATTTGTAAACCTTACCAAAAATACCTGATTCTGGTAAAAATCACATAGATACAATATTGCAGGCATTTTTAGACATAATGCATATTATTATGTTTATACAACTTTTATATTTAGTATGACAGTTATACCATCATATTGAGTAAAAAAAAAAAAAAACTTGTGTCTTTATAAACCTTACAAAAAAAAATTCCCAGTAAAACTCACAAAGATACATTTCTCCAGGCATAATTAGCCATTTATCATGTTTGGTTTAGGAGTTATGTTTAAACAACTGTCATATTGAGTGTGGCAGTTATACTGTCATTATGAGTAAAACCTATTTTTTGTATTTGTAAACCTTACCAAAATACCTGATTCTGGTTAAACCCACATTGATACAATATTACAGGAATTTTTAGACATAAAGCATGTTTGGTTTTGGAGTTATGTTTATATAACTTTCATATTTAGTATGAAAGTTATACCATCATATTGAGTAAAAAACAAAAAATAATTTGTATATTTACAAACCTTACAAAATATTGTTTTCCAGTAAAATTCACAAATATACCTTTCTCTAGGCATTATTAGTCATTTTGCATTTGTGTTTTAGGAGTTATGTTTAATTTACTGTCATATTGAGTGTGGCAGTTATACTGTCAATATGAGTAAAACCTAATTTTTGTTTTTGTAAACCTTACCAAAATACCTGATTCTGATAAAACTCACATATATTCAATATTACAGGCATTTTTAGACGGATTGCATATTTGGTTTTGGAGTTGTGTTTATATAACTTTCATATATAGTATGACAGCTATACTGTTAAATTGTGTAAAAAAAACAACTAACTCGTGTCTTTACCAAAATACCTGATTCAGGTAAAACTCATATAGATTCAATATTAAAGACAGTTTAAGACGGATTGCAAGTTTGGTTTAGGAGTTTGTTTTTGGAATTATGTTTATATTAATTGTATATTTAGTTTGACAGTTATACCATCATATTCAGTAAAAAAAAATAACTTTTGTCTTTACAAACCTTACAAAATAGTTTTTTCTAGTAAAATTCACAAAGATACATTTCTCCAGGCATTATTAGCCATTTAGCATGTTTGGTTTAGGAGTTGTGTTTAAATAACTGTTATTTTGAATACGGCAGTTATACTGTCATTATGAGTAAAACCCAATTTTTGTATTTGTAAACCTTACCTCAATACCTGATTCTGGTAAAACTCACATAGATTCAATATTACAGGCATTTTTAGACGTATTGCAAGTTTGGTTTTGGAGTTATGTTTATTTAACTTTAATATTTAGTAAGACAGTTATACTGTCATATTAAGTAAAAAAAACTAACTTGTGTCTTTACAAACCTTATAAAAAAAAACTTTTTCCAGGAAAACTCACAAAGATACATTTCTCCAGGCATTATTAGCCATTTTGTATGTGTGGTTTAGGAGTTATGTTTAAATAACTGTCAGATTGAATGTAGTAGTATACTGTCATTATGAGTAAAACCTAATTTTTGTATTTGTAAACCTTACCAAAAATACCTGATTCTGGTAAAAATCACATAGATACAATATTGCAGGCATTTTTAGACATAATGCATGTTTGGTTTTGGAGTTATGTTTAAACAACTTTCATATTTAGTATGACAGTTATACAATTATATTGAGTAAAAAAAAATATCTTTTTGTCTTTATAAACCTTCCTTCTTTTTTTTCTCCAGAAAACTCACAAAGATACATTTCTCCAGGTATAATTAGCCATTTATCATGGTTGGTTTAGGAGTTATGTTTAAATAA
Source organism: Nerophis lumbriciformis (assembly GCF_033978685.3). Taxonomy (NCBI): domain Eukaryota; kingdom Metazoa; phylum Chordata; class Actinopteri; order Syngnathiformes; family Syngnathidae; genus Nerophis; species Nerophis lumbriciformis. The sequence goes on from NC_084555.2 coordinate 43,221,318, forward strand.
CTGTCATATTGAGTGTGGCAGTTATACTGTCATTATGAGTAAAACCTATTTTTTGCACCACATCTATACAATATTACAGGAATTTTTAGACATAAAGCATGTTTGGTTTTGGAGTTATGTTTATATAACTTTCATATTTAGTATGAAAGTTATACCATCATATTGAGTAAAAAAACAAACTAATTTGTATCTTTACAAACCTTACAAAATATTGTTTTCCAGTAAAATACACAAATATACCTTTCCTAGGCATTATTAGTCATTTTGCATTTGTGTTTTAGGAGTTATGTTTAAATAACTGTCATATTGAGTGTGGCAGTTATACTGTCACTATGAGTAAAACCTAATTTTTGTTTTTGTAAACCTTACCAAAATACCTGATTCTGATAAAATTCGCATATTGCATATTTGGTTTTGGAGTTGTGTTTATATAACTTTCATATATCGTATGACAGCTATACTGTAAAATTGTGTAAAAAAAAAAAAAAACTAACTCGTGTCTTTACAAACATTACAAAATATTTTTTCGAGTAAAAATCACAAAGATACATTCCTCAAGGCATTATTAGCCATTTTGTCAGATTAAATGTGACAGTATACTGTCATAATGAGTAAAACTAATATGTTGTATTTGTAAACCTTACAAAAACAACTGATTCTAGTAAAACTCACATGTATACAAAATTACAGGCATTTTTAGACATAATGCATGTTTGGTTTTGGAGTTATGTTTATGTATCTTTTACATTTATTATGACAGTTATACAAACATATTGAATAAAAAAGCTTAACTTGTGTCTTTACAAACCTTACAAAATATTTTTATTTTCCAGTTAAACTCACAAAGATACCTTTCTCCAGGCAGTATTAGCCATTCAGCATGTTTAAATTAGGAGTTATGTTTAAATAACTGTAATTTTGAACGTGGCAGTTATACTGTCATTATGAGTAAAACCTACTTTTTTATTTGTAAACCTTACCAAAATACCTGATTCTGGTCAAACTCACATAGATTTAATATTACAGGCATTTTTAGACATAATGCATGTTTGGTTTTGGCGTTATGTTTATATAACTGTCATTTTGAATGTGGCAGTTATACTGTCATTATGAGTAAAAAAAACTAACGTTTGTCTTTACAAACCTTACAAAATATTTTTTTTTCCAGTTAAACTCACAAAGATACATTTCCCCAGGCATTATTAGCCATTTAACATGTTTGGTTTAGGAGTTATGTTTAAATAACTGTCATATTGAATGTGGCAGTTATACTGTCATTATGAGTAAAACCTATTTTTTGTATTTGTAAACCTTACCAAAAAACCTGTATCTGGTAAAACCCACATCGATACAATATTACAGGAATTTTTAGACATGTATGTTTGGTTTTGGAGTTATGTTTATATAACTTTCATATTTAGTATGACAGTTATACCATCATATTGAGTAATAAAACACTAATTTGTATCTTTACAAACCTTACAAAATATTTTTTTCCAGTAAAATTCACAAATATACATTTCTCTAGGCATTATTAGTCATTTTGCATTTGTGTTTTAGGAGTTATGGTTAAATAACTGTCATACTGAGTGTGGCAGTTATACTGTCACTATGAGTAAAACTAAATTTTTTGATTTGTAGACCTTACCAAAATACCTGATTCTGATAAAACTTACATATAATAAATATTACAGACATTTTTAGACGGATTGCATGTTTGGTTTTGGAGTTATGTTTATAAAACTTTCATATATAGTATGACAGCTATACTGTAAAATTAAGTAAAAAAAACTAACGTGTGTCTTTACAAACCTTACAAAATATTTGTTCCAGTAAAATTCACAAAGATACATTCCTCTAGGCATTATTAGCCATTTTGTCAGATTGATTGTGACAGTATACTCTCATTATGAGAAAAACTAATATTTTGTATTTGTAAACCTTACAAAAACAACTGATTCTAGTAAAACTCACGTAGATACAAAATTATAGGAATTTTTTAGACATAATGCATGTTTGGTTTTGGAGTAATGTTTAAATAGTCGTCATATTGAATGTGGCAGTATACTGTCATTATGAGTAAAACCTAATGTTTGTATTTGTCAACCTTACCAAAATACCTGATTCTGGTAAAACTCAAAAAGATACAGTATTACAGGCATTTTTAGACAAAATGCATTTAGGTTTTGGAGTTATGTTTATATAACTTTCATATTTAGTATGACAGTTATATCATCATATTAAATAAAACAAATAACTTGTGTCTTTATAAACCTTACACATTATTTTTTTCCCAGTAAAACTCACAAACTTACATTTCTCCAGGCATTATTAGTCATTTATCATGTTTGGTTTAGGAGTCATTTTTAAATAACTGTCATATCAAAAGTTGCAGTTATACTGTCATTATGAGTAAAACCCAAGTTTTGTATTTGTAAACCTTACCAAAATACCTGATTCTGTCAAAACTCACATAGATTAAATATTACAGGCAGTTTAAGACAGACTGCAAGTTTGGTTTAGGAGTTTGGATTTGGAATTATGTTTATCTAACTTTCATATATAGTATGACAGTTATACCATCATATTGAGTAAATAAACAACTAACTTTTGTCTTTACAAACCTTACAAAAAATTTTTTTTCTAGTAAAACTCACAAAGATTCATTTCTCCAGGCATTATTAGCCATTTAGCATATTTGGTTTAGGAGCTATGTTTAAATAACTGTTATTTTGAATATGGCAGTTATACTGTCATTAAGAGTAAAACCCAATTTTTGTATTTGTAAACTTTACCAAAATAACTGATTCTGGTAAAACTCACATATATTCAATATTACAGGCATTTTTAGACGTATTGCAAGTTTGGTTTTGGTGTTATGTTTATTCAACTTTCATATTTAGTATGACAGTTATACTGTCATATTGAGTAAAAAAAAAGCTAACTTGTGTCTTTACAAACCTTACAAACTATTTTTTTCCTGTAAAACTTACAAAGATACATTTCTCCAGGCATTATTTGACATTTTACTTGCATGATTTAGGAGTTATGTTTAAAAAACAGTCAGATTGAATGTGACAGTATACTTCCATAGTAGTTTCTTACTCAATATGCCAGTAATGTTCTTAAAATCCTGAGATAATGCAAAAAAAGCAATAAAAATGTTTTTCAACATAATTCCTACACCAAACATGTCTAATAATGCTTGAAGACATGTATCTTTGTTAGTTTTACTAGAAAATGTATCTTTTGTAAGTTTTACAAAGACTCAAGCTAGTTTTTTTTAATACAATATGACAGTATAACTGTCATACCAAATATGAAAGTTATATAAACATAACTCCAAAACGGAACATGTATTATGTCTAAAAATGCCTAAATATTGTATCTATGTGAGTTTTACAAGAATCAGTTAATTTGGTAAGGTGTACAATTACATAAATTAGGGGTTTACTCATAATGACAGTTAACTGCTACATTCAATTTGACTGTTATTTAAACATAACTCCCTAACCACACATGCAAAATAGGTTATTAAAGCCTAAAACAATGCATGCTTGTGAGTGTTACTCGAAACATATGCTATTTTAAGGTTTGCAAACACAAAAAGTAGTTTTTTACTCATTATGACAGTAATGTTCTTAAAATCCTGAGATAGTGCGAAATAAGCAATAAAAATGTTTTTCAACAATATTCCTACACCAAACATGCAACATGTCTAATAATGCCTGAAGACATGTATCTTTTTTAGTTTTACTAGAAAAATTATCTTTTGTAAGTTTTGCAAAGAGGCAAATAAGTTTTTTTAATTCAATATGACAGTATAACTGTCATACCAAATATGAAAGTTATATAACCATAACTCCAAAACTGAACATGCATTGTGTCTAAAATTGCCTGTAATATTGTATCTATGTGAGTTTCACCAGAATCAGTTAATTTGGTAAGGTGTACAATTATATAAATTAAGGGTTTACTCATAATGACAGATATCTGCTACATTCAATTTGACAGTTATTTAAACATAACTTCTAACCACACATGCAAAATAGGCTAATAAAGCCTAAAACAATGCATCCTTGTAAGTTTTACTCGAAACATTTGCTATTTTAAGGATTGCAAACACAAAAAGTAGTTTTTTACTCATTATGACAGTAATGTTCTTAAAATCCTGAGATAATGCGAAATAAGCAATAAAAATGTTTTTCAACTTAATTCCTACACCAAACATGCAACATGTCTAATAATGCCTGAAGACATGAATCTTTGTTAGTTTTACTAGAAAAATTATCTTTTGTAAGTTTTGCAAAAAGGCAAGTTAGTTTTTTTACTTCAATATGACAGTATAACTGTCAAACCAAATATGAAATATATATAAACATAACTCCAAAATTGAACATGCATTAATGTCTAAAAATGCCTAAAATATTGTATCTATGTGAGTTTCACAAGAATCTGGTAATTTGGTAAGGTTTACAAATACAAAAATTGTTTTTTTTTCATAATGACTGTTTAACTGCTACATTCAATTTGACTGTTATTTAAACATAACTCCCTAACCACACATGCAAAATAGGTTAATTAAGCCTAAAACAATGCATCCATGTGAGTTTTTCTCGAAACATATGCTATTTTAAGGCTTGCAAACACAAAAAGTAGTTTTTTACTCATTATGACAGTAATGTTCTTAAAATAATGAGATAATGCGAAATAAGCAATAAAAATGTTTTTCAACATGATTCCTACACCAAACATGCAAGCTGTCTAATAATGCGTGAAGATATGTATCTTTGTTAGTTTTACTAGAAAAATTATCTTTTGTAAGTTTTGCAAAGAGGCAAGTTAAGTTTTTTTAATTCAATATGAAAGTATAACTGTCATACCAAATATGAAAGTTATATAAACATAACTCCAAAACTAAACATGCATTTTGTCTAAAAATGCCTAAAATATTGAATCTATTTGAGTTTTACAAGAATCAGGTAATTTGGTAAGGTGTACAATTACAAAAATTAGGGGTTTACTCATAATGACAGATAACTGCTACATTCAATTTGACAGTTATTTAAACATAACTTCTAACCACACATGCAAAATAGGCTAATAAAGCCTAAAACAATGCATCCATGTGAGTTTTACCGAAACATATACTATTTTAAGGCTTGCAAACACAAAAAGTAGTTTTTTACTCATTATGACAGTAATGTTCTTAAAATCCTGAGATAATGCGAAATAAGCAATAAAAATGTTTTTTCAAAATAATTCCTACACCAAACCTGCAACATGTCTAATAATGCGTGAACATATGTATCTTTGTTAGTTTTACTAGAAAACATATCTTTTGTAAGTTTTGCAAAGAGGCAAGTTAGTTTTTTTAATTCAATATAACATTATAACTGTCATACCAAATATGAAATATATATAAACATAACTCCAAATTTGAACAAGTGTTATGTCTAAAAATGCCTATAATATTGTATCTATGTGAGTTTTACCAGAATCAGGTAATTTGGTAAGGTTTACAAATACAAAATTTGGGTTTTTCTCATTATGACATTATAACTGCTATATTCAATTTGACAGTTATTTTAACATAACTTCCTAACCACACATGCAAATAGGCTAATAAAGCCTAAAACGATGCATCCTTGTGAGTTTTACTCTAAACATATGCTATTTGAAGGCTTGCAAACACAAAAAGAAGTTTTTTACTCATTATGACAGTAATGTTCTTAAAATCCTGAGATAATGCGAAATAAGCAATAAAAATGTTTTTCATCATAATTCCTACACCAAACATGCAACATGTCTAATAATGCCTGGATACATGTATCTTTGTTAGTTATACTAGAAAAAATATCTTTTGTAAGTTTTACAAAGACTCAAGTTAGTTTTTTTAATACAATATGACAGTATAACTGACATACCAAATATGAAAGTTATATAAACATAACTCCAAAACTGAACATGCATTGTGTCTAAAATTGCCTGTAATATTGTATCTATGTGAGTTTCACCAGAATCAGGTAATTTGGTAGGGTTTCCAAATACAAAATTTGTTTTTTTTTCATAATGACAGTATAACTGCTACATTCAATTAAACTGTTATTTAAACATAACTTCCTAATCACACATGCAAATAGGTTAATAAAGCCTAAACAATGTATCCTTGTGAGTTTTACTGGAAACATTTGCTATTTAAAGGCTTGCAAACACAAAAAGTATTTTTTACTCTTTATGACAGTAATGTTCTTAAAATCCTGAGATAATGCGAAATAAGCAATAAAAATGTTTTTCAACATAATTCCTACACCAAACATGCAACATGTCTAATAATGCCTGAAGAAATGTATCTTTGTTAGTTTTACTACAAAATTATCTTTTGTAGGTTTTGCAAAGAGGCAAGTTAGTTTTTTTTAATTCAATATGAAAGTATAACTGTCATACCAAATATGAAAGTTATATAAACATAACTCCAAAACTAAACATGCATTATGTCTAAAAATGCCTAAAATATTGTATCTATGTGAATTTTACAAGAATCAGTCAATATGGTAAGGTGTACAATTACATAAATTAGGGGTTTACTCATAATGACAGATAACTGCTACATTCAATTTGACAGTTATTTAAACATAACTTCCTAACCACACATGCAAAATAGGCTAATAAAGCCTAAAACAATGCATCCATGTGAGTTTTACTCGAAACATATGCTATTTTAAGGCTTGCAAACACAAAAAGTAGTTTTTTACTCATGACAGTAATGTTCTCAAAATCCTGAGATAATGCGAAATAAGCAATAAAAAAGTTTTTCATCATAATTCCTACACCAAACATGTCTTATAATGTCTGGATACAAGTATATTTGTCAGTTATACTAGAAAAATTATCTTTTGTAAGTTTTACAAAGACTCAAGTTAGTTTATTTCATACAATATGACAGTATAGCTGTCATACCAAATATGAAAGTTATATAAACATAACTCCAAAACTGAACATGCATTATGTCTAAAAATGCCTGTAATGTTGTATCTATGTGAGTTTTACCAGAATCAGGTAATTTTGTAAGGTTTGCAAATACAAAAATTGTTTGTTTTTTTATGACAGTATACCTGTTACATTCAATTTGACTGTTATTTAAGCTTAACTTCCAAATCACACATGCAAATAGGTTAAAAAAGCCTAAAACAATGCATCCTTGTGAGTTTTACTCGAAACATTTGCTATTTTAAGGCTTGCAATTACAAAAAGTACTTTTTTTATTCATTATGACAGTAATGTTCTTAAAATCCTGAGATAATGCGAAATAAGCAATAAAAATGTTTTTCAACATAATTCCTACACCAAACATGCAACATGTCTAATAATGCCTGAAGACATGTATCTTTGTAAGTTTTACTAGAAAATTATCTTTTGTAAGTTTTGCAAAAAGGGAAATTAGTTTTTTTAATTCAATGACATTATAACTGTCATACCAAATATGAAAGTTATATAAACATAACTCCAAAACTGAACATGCATTATGTCTAAAAATGCCTAAATTAATGTATCTATGTGAGTTTTACAAGAATCAGTTAATTTGGTTAGGTGTACAATTACATAAATTAGGGGTTTACTCATAATGACAGATAACTGCTACATTCAATTTGACAGTTATTTAAACATAATTTCCTAACCACACATACAAAATAGGCTAATAAAGCCTAAAACAATGTATCCTTGTGAGTTTTACTCGAAACATTTGCTATTTTAAGGCTTGCAAACACAAAAAGTAGTTTTTTACTCATTATGACAGTAATAAATGGCTAATTATGCCTTGAGAAATTTATCTTTGTGAGTTTTACTGGGAACATTTTTTTTTTGTAAGGTTTATAAAGACACAAGTTTTTTTTTTTTTTACTCAATATGATGGTATAACTGTCATACTAAATATAAAAGTTGTATAAACATAACTCCAAAACCAAACATGCATTATGTCTAAAAATGCCTGCAATATTGTATCTTTGTGATTTTTTACCAGAATCAGGTATTTTTGGTAAGGTTTACAAATACAAAAATTTGGTTTTACTCACTATGACAGTATACTGTCACATTCAATCTGACAGTTATTTAAACATACTGTAACTCATAAACCACAATTACAAAATGGCTAATAATGCCTGTAAGAATGTATCTTTGTGAGTTTTCCTGGAAAACATTTTTTTTATAAGGTTTGTAAAGAAACAAGTTAGTTGTTTCACTTAATATGACAGTATAACTGTCATACTAAATATGAAAGTTAAATAAACATAACTCCAAAACCAAACTTGCAATACGTCTAAAAATGCCTGTAATATTGAATCTATGTGAGTTTTACCAGAATCAGGTATTTTGGTAAGGTTTACAAATACAAAAATGTGGTTTTACTCATAATGACAGTATAACTGCGATATTCAAAATAACAGTTATTTAAACATAACTCCTAAACCAAACAAGCTAAATGGCTAATAATGCCTGGAGAAATGTATCTTTGTGAGTTTTACTAGAAAAAAATATTTTGTAAGGTTTGTAAAGAAAAACGTTTTTTTTTTTTACTCAATGTGATGGTATAACTGTCAAACTAAATATAAAAGTAATATAAACATAATTCGAAAACCAAACTCCTAAACCAAACTTGCAATCCGTCTTAAACTATCTGTAATATTGAATCTATATGAGTTTTACCAGAATCAGGTATTTTGATAAGGTTTACAAATACAGAACTTGGGTTTTACTCATAATGACAGTATAACTGCATTATTTGATATGACAGTTATTTAAACATAACTCTTTAACCATCCATCCATCCATCCATCTTCTTCCGCTTATCCGAGGTCGGGTCGCGGGGGCAGCAGCCTAAGCAGGGAAGCCCAGATTTCCCTCTCCCCAGCCACTTCGTCCAGTTCTTCCTGTGGGACCCCGAGGCGTTCCCAGCCCAGCCGGGAGACATAGTCTTCCCAACGTGTCCTGGGTCTTCCCCGCGGCCTCCTACCGGTCGGACGTGCCCTAAACACCTCCCTAGGGAGGCGTTCGGGTGGCATCCTGACCAGATGCCCGAACCACCTCATCTGGCTCCTCTCGATGTGGAGGAGCAGCGGCTTTACTTTGAGCTCCTCCCGGATGACAGAGCTTCTCACACTATCTCTAAGGGAGAGCCCCGCCACCCGGCGGATGAAACTCATTTCGGCCGCTTGTACCCGTGATCTTGTCCTTTCGGTCATAACCCAAAGCTCATGACCATAGGTGAGGATGGGAACGTAGATCGACCGGTAAATTGAGAGCTTTGCCTTCCGGCTCAGCTCCTTCTTCACCACAACGGATCGATACAGCGTCCGCATTACTGAAGACGCCGCACCGATCCGCCTGTCGATCTCACGATCCACTCTTCCCTCACTCGTGAACAAGACTCCGAGGTACTTGAACTCCTCAACTTGGGGCAAGATCTCCTCCCCAACCCGGAGATGGCACTCCACCCTTTTCCGGGCGAGAACCATGGACTCGGACTTGGAGGTGCTGATTCTCATCCCAGTCGCTTCACACTCGGCTGCGAACCGATCCAGTGAGAGCTGAAGATCCTGGCCAGATGAAGCCATCAGGACCACATCATCTGCAAAAAGCAGAGACCTAATCCTGCAGCCACCAAACCAGATCCCCTCAACGCCTTGACTGCGCCTAGAAATTCTGTCCATAAAAGTTATGAACAGAATCGGTGACAAAGGGCAGCCTTGGCGGAGTCCAACCCTCACTGGAAACGTGTCCGACTTACTGCCGGCAATGCGGACCAAGCTCTGGCACTGAGCATACAGGGAGCGGACTGCCACAATCAGACAGTCCGATACCCCATACTCTCTGAGCACTCCCCACAGGACTTCCTGAGGGACACGGTCGAATGCCTTCTCCAAGTCCACAAAACACATGTAGACTGGTTGGGCAAACTCCCATGCACCCTCAAGGACCCTGCCGAGAGTATAGAGCTGGTCCACAGTTCCACGACCAGGACGAAAACCACACTGTTCCTCCTGAATCCGAGGTTCGACTATCCGGCGTAGCCTCCTCTCCAGTACACTTGAATAGACCTTACCGGGAAGGCTGAGGAGTGTGATCCCACGATAGTTAGAACACACCCTCCGGTTCCCCTTCTTAAAGAGAGGAACCACCACCCCGGTCTGCCAATCCAGAGGTACCGCCCCCGATGTCCACGCGATGCTGCAGAGTCTTGTCAACCAAGACAGCCCCACAGCATCCAGAGCCTTAAGGAACTCCGGGCGGATCTCATCTACCCCTGGGGCCTTGCCACCGAGGAGCTTTTCAACTACCTCAGCAACCTCAGCCCCAGAAATAGGAGAGCCCACCACAGACTCCCCAGGCACTGCTTCCTCATAGGAAGACGTGTTGGTGGGATTGAGGAGGTCTTCGAAGTATTCCCTCCACCGATCCACAACATCTGCAGTCGAGGTCAGCAGAACACCATCCTCACCATACACGGTGTTGATAGTGCACTGCTTCCCCTTCCTGAGGCGGCGGATGGTGGTCCAGAATTGCTTCGAAGCCGTCCGGAAGTCGTTTTCCATGGTTTCCCCGAACTCCTCCCATGTCCGAGTTTTTGCCTCTGTGACCGCTGAAGCCGCACACCGCTTGGCCTGTCGGTACCTGTCCGCTGCCTCAGGAGTCCTATGAGCCAAAAGAACCCGATAGGACTCCTTCTTCAGCTTGACGGCATCCCTCACCGCCGGTGTCCACCAACGGGTTCTAGGATTACCGCCACGACAAGCACCAACTACCTTGCGGCCACAGCTCCAATCAGCCGCCTCGACAATAGAGGCGCGGAACATGGTCCATTCAGACTCAATGTCCAGCACCTCCCTCGTGACATGTTCAAAGTTCTTCCGGAGGTGGGAATTGAAACTCTCTCTGACAGGAGACTCTGCCAGACGTTCCCAGCAAACCCTCACAATGCGTTTGGGCCTGCCAGGTCTGTCCGGCATCCTCCCCAACCATCGCAGCCAACTCAACACCAGGTGGTGATCGGTAGAAAGCTCCGCCCCTCTCTTCACCCGAGTGTCCAAAACATGAGGCCGCAAATCCGATGACACAACTACAAAGTCGATCATGGAACTGCGGCCTAGGGTGTCCTGGTGCCAAGTGCACATATGGACACCCTTATGTTTGAACATGGTGTTCGTTATGGACAATCTGTGACGGGCACAAAAGTCCAATAACAAAACACCGCTCGGGTTCAGATCCGGGCAGCCATTCTTCCCAATCACGCCTCTCCAGGTTTCACTGTCGTTGCCAACATGAGCATTGAAGTCCCCCAGTAGAACGAGGGAATCACCCGGGGGAGCACTCTCAAGTACTCACTCAAGTGAATCCAAAAAGGGTGGGTACTCTGATCTGCGGTTTGGCGCGTAAGCGCAAACCACAGTCAGGACCCGTTCCCCCACCCGAAGGCGGAGGGAAGCTACCCTCTCGTCCACCGGGTTGAACTCCAACGTACAGGCTCTGAGCCGGGGGGAAACAAGAATTGCCACCCCAGCCCGTCGCCTCTCACTGCCGGCAACGCCAGAGTGGAAGAGAGTCCAGCCCCTCTCGAGAGAACTGGTTCCAGAGCCCTTGCTGTGCGTCGAAGTGAGTCCGACTATATCTAGCCGGAACTTCTCCACCTCGCGCACTAGCTCAGGCTCCTTCCCCCCCAGCGAGGTGACGTTCCACGTCCCAAGAGCTAGCTTCTGTAGCCGAGGATCGGACCGCCAAGTGCCCTGCCTTCGGCTGCCGCCCAGCTCACATCGCACCCGACCTCTATGACCCCTGCTATGGGTGGTGAGCCCATTGGAGGGGGGACCCATGTTGCCTCTTCGGGCTGTGCTCTTCGGGGACAGGCCCGGCCACCAGGCGCTCGCCATCGTGCTCCAGAGGGGGGCCCCGATGACCCGCGTCCGGGCGAGGGAAATCTGGGTCCTTGGTTTTTATATTTCATGGAGGTCTTCGAGCTGCTCTTTGTCTGATCCCTCACCTAGGACCAGTTTGTCTTGGGAGACCCTACCAGGGGGCATAAAGCCCCCGGACAACATAGCTCCTAGGATCATTGGGACACGCAAACTCCTCTACCACATTAAGGTGGCAGCTCAGAGAGCCAAACCAAACATGATAAATGGCTAATAATGCCTGGAAAAATGTATACAAACATAAGTCCAAAACCAAACATGCATTATGTCTAAAAATGCCTTTAGTATTGTATCTATGTGAGTTTTACCAGAATCAGGTATTTTGGTAAGGTTTACATATACACAAATATGGTTTTACTCATAATGACAGTAAAACTGCCACATTTAATATGACAGTTATGTAAACATAACTCCTATACCACACATGCAAAATGGTTAATAATGCCTGGAGAAATGTATCTTTGTGATTTTTACTTGAAAAAAATATTTTGTAAGGTTTGTAAAGACACAAGTTAGTTTTTTTTTATTCAATATGATGGTATAACTGTTATACTAAATATGAAAGTTATATAAACATAATTCCAAAAACAAACTCCTAAACCAAACTTGCAATCTGTCTTAAACTGCCTGTAATATTGAATCTATGTGAGTTTTACCAGAATAGGGTATTTTGGTAAGGTTTACAAATACAAAACCTGGGTTTTACTCATAATGACAGTATAACTGCAACATTTGATATGACAGTTATTTAAACATAACTCCTAATCCAAACATGATAAATGGCTAATAATGCCTGGAGAAATGTATCATTGTGAATTTTACTGGAAACAAATAATTTGTAAGGTTTATAAAGACACAAGTTAGTTTTTTTTATTTAATATGATGGTATAACTGTCATACTAAATATGAAAGTTATATAAACATAACTCCAAAACCAAACATGCATTATGTCTAAAAATGCCTGTAATATTGTATCTATGTGAGTTTTACCAGAATCAGGTATTTTGGTAAGGTTGAAAAATACAAAAATTAGGTTTTACTCATAATGACAGTATAACTGCCACATTGACTGCCACCAAACATGCATTATGTCTAAAAATGCTTATAATTTTGTATCCATGTGAGTTTTACTAGAATCAGTTGTTTGTGTAAGGTTTACAAATGCAAAATATTAGTTTTACTCATAATGACAGTATACTGTCACAATTAATCCGACAAAATGGCTAATAATGCCTTGAGGAATGTATCTTTGTGAGTTTTACTGAAAAAATACCTGCTACACCCTAGTGGCAGGTATTTAAATTGTGTAAATAATTGTGTATTTTTACACAATTTAACAATATAGCTGTCATACTATATATGAAAGTTATATAAACATAATTCCAAAACCAAATATGCAATCTGTCTAAAAATGCCTGTAATATTGAATATGTGTGAGTTTTATCAGAATCAGGTATTTTGGTAAGGTTTACGAATACAAAAATTAGGTTTTACTCATAGTGATATAGTATAACTGCCACACTCAATATGACAGTTAATTAAACATAACTCCTAAAACACAAATGCAAAATGACTACTAATGCCTAGAGAAATGTATATTTGTGAATTTTACTGGAAAACAATATTTTGTTTGTAAAGATACAAATTAGTTTTTTTTTACTCAATATGTTGGTATAACTGTCATACTAAATATGAAAGTTATATAAACATAACTCCAAAACCAAACATGTTTTATGTCTAAAAAATTCCTGTAATATTGCATCGATGTGGGTTTTACCAGAATAAGGTATTTTGGTTGGTTTACAAATACAAAAAATAGGTTTTACTCATAATGACAGTATACTGTCACATGCAATCTGACAGTTATTTAAACATAACTCCTAAACCAAACATGATAATAGCTAATAAAGCCTGGAAAAATGTATATAAACATAACTCCAAAACCAAACATGCATTATGTCTAAAAATGCCTGGAATATTGTATCCATGTGATTTTTACCATTTTTGGTAAGGTTTACAAATACAAAAATTAGGTTTTACTCACTATGACAGTATACTGTCACATTCAATCTGACAGTTATTTAAACATATTGTAACTCCTAAACCACAAATACAAAATGGCTAATAATGTCTGGAGAAATGTATCTTTGTGAGTTTTCCTGGAAAAAAAAAATGTATAAGGTTTGTAAAGACACAAGTTAGTTTTTTTTACTTAATATGACAGTAGAACTGTCATACTAAATATGAAAGTTAAATGAACATAACTCAGAAACCAAACTTGCAATACGTCTAAAAATGCCTGTAATATTGAATCTATGTGAGTTTTACCAGAATCAGATATTTTGGTAAGGTTTACAAATACAAAAATTGGGTTTTACTCATAATGACAGTATAACTGCCATATTCAAAATAACAGTTATTTAAACATAACTCCTTAACCAAACATGCTAAATAGCTAATAATGCCTGGAGAAATGTATCTTTGTGAGTTTTACTAGAAATTTTTTTTTTTTTTTTTTTTTTACTCAATATGATGGTATAACTGTCAAAGTAAATATAAAAGTAATATAAACATCATTCCAAAACCAAACTCCTAAACCAAACTTGCAATCCGTCTTAAACTGCCTGTAATATTGAATCTATATGAGTTTTACCAGAATCAGGTATTTTGATAAGGTTTACAAATACAAAACTTGGGTTTTACTCATAACTGAAATTATTTGATATGACAGTTATTTAAACATAACTCCTAAACCAAACATGATAAATAGCTAATAATGCCTGGAAAAATGTCTATAATCATAACTCCAAAACCAAACATGCCTTATGTCTTAAAATGCCTGTAATATTGTATCAATGTGAGTTTTACCAGAATCAGGAATTTTGGTAAGGTTTATAAATACAAAAATTACAAAATACAAAAATGTTTTTTCAATTTGTTTGTATAACTGTCATAATAAAAGTAAAAGTTATATAAACATAACTCCAATACCAAACATGCAATCCGTCTAAAAATGCCTGTAATATTTAATCTATGTGAGTTTTACTAGAATCAGGTATTTTGTTAAGGCTTACAAATACAAAAATTTGGTTTTACTCACTATGACAGTATACTGTCACATTCAATCTCACTGTTATTTAAACATAACTCCTAAACCACACATGCAAAATGACTAATAATGCCGAGAAAAATGTATCTCTGTGAATTTTACTGGAAAAAATTATTTTCTAAGGTTTGTAACATTACAAGTTTGTTATTTTTTACTCAATTTGACAGTATAACTGTCATACTAAATATGAAAGTTATATACACATAACTCCAAAACCAAACTTGCAATCCGTCTAAAAATGCCTGTAATATTGAATCTATGTGAGTTTTACCAAAATCAGGTATTTTGGTAAGGTTTACAAATACAAAAATTACGTTTTACTCATAATGACAGTATAACTGCCACACTCAATTTGACAGTTTTTTAAACATAACTCCTAAAAAAACAAATGCAAAATGACTATGAATGCCTGGAAAAATGTATCTTTGTGAATATTAAGGGAAAAAAATATTTTGTAAGGTTTGTAAAGACACAAATTTGTTTTTTTTACGCAATATGATGGTATAACTGTCATACTAAATATGAAAGTTATATAAACATAACTCCAAAACCAAAAAGGTTTTATGTCTAAAAATTCCTGTAATATTGTATCTATGTGAGTTTTACCAGAATCAGGTATTTTGGTAAGGTTTACAAATACAAAAATTAGGTTTTACTCACTATGACAGTATACTGCCACACTCAACATGACAGTTATTTAAACATAATTCCTAAACCATACATGATACATGGCTAATAATGCCTGGAGAAATGTAGCTTTGTGATTTTTACTAGAAATTTTTTTTTTTTTTTTTTTTTTTACTCAATATGATGGTATAACTGTCAAAGTAAATATAAAAGTAATATAAACATCATTCCAAAACCAAACTCCTAAACCAAACTTGCAATCCGTCTTAAACTGCCTGTAATATTGAATCTATATGAGTTTTACCAGAATCAGGTATTTTGATAAGGTTTACAAATACAAAACTTGGGTTTTACTCATAACTGAAATTATTTGATATGACAGTTATTTAAACATAACTCCTAAACCAAACATGATAAATAGCTAATAATGCCTGGAAAAATGTCTATAATCATAACTCCAAAACCAAACATGCCTTATGTCTTAAAATGCCTGTAATATTGTATCAATGTGAGTTTTACCAGAATCAGGAATTTTGGTAAGGTTTATAAATACAAAAATTACAAAATACAAAAATGTTTATTCAATATGTTTGTATAACTGTCATAATAAAAGTAAAAGTTATATAAACATAACTCCAATACCAAACATGCAATCCGTCTAAAAATGCCTGTAATATTTAATCTATGTGAGTTTTACTAGAATCAGGTATTTTGTTAAGGCTTACAAATACAAAAATTTGGTTTTACTCACTATGACAGTATACTGTCACATTCAATCTCACTGTTATTTAAACATAACTCCTAAACCACACATGCAAAATGACTAATAATGCCGAGAAAAATGTATCTCTGTGAATTTTACTGGAAAAAAATATTTTCTAAGGTTTGTAACATTACAAGTTTGTTATTTTTTACTCAATTTGACAGTATAACTGTCATACTAAATATGAAAGTTATATACACATAACTCCAAAACCAAACTTGCAATCCGTCTAAAAATGCCTGTAATATTGAATCTATGTGAGTTTTACCAAAATCAGGTATTTTGGTAAGGTTTACAAATACAAAAATTAGGTTTTACTCATAATGACAGTATAACTGCCACACTCAATTTGACAGTTTTTTAAACATAACTCCTAAAAAAACAAATGCAAAATGACTATGAATGCCTGGAAAAATGTATCTTTGTGAATATTAATGGAAAAAAATATTTTGTAAGGTTTGTAAAGACACAAATTTGTTTTTTTTACGCAATATGATGGTATAACTGTCATACTAAATATGAAAGTTATATAAACATAACTCCAAAACCAAAAAGGTTTTATGTCTAAAAATTCCTGTAATATTGTATCTATGTGAGTTTTACCAGAATCAGGTATTTTGGTAAGGTTTACAAATACAAAAATTAGGTTTTACTCACTATGACAGTATACTGCCACACTCAACATGACAGTTATTTAAACATAATTCCTAAACCATACATGATACATGGCTAATAATGCCTGGAGAAATGTAGCTTTGTGATTTTTACTAGAAAAAAATATTTTGTAAGGTTTGTAAAGACAAAAGTTAGTTTTTTTTTACTCAATATCATGGTATAACCGTCATACTAAATATGAAAGTTATATAAACATAATTCCAAAACCAAACTCCTAAACCAAACTTGCAATATGTCTTAAACTGCCTGTAATATTTAATCTATGTGAGTTTTACCAGAATCAGGTATTTTGGTAAGGTTTACAAATACAAAACTTGGGTTTTACTCATAATGACAGTATAACTGCAACATTTGATATGACAGTTATTTAAACATAACTCCTAAACCAAACATGATAAATGGCTAATAATGCCTGGAGAAATGTATCAGTGTGAGTTTTACTGGAAACAAATAATTTGTAAGGTTTATAAAGACACAAGTTAGTTTTTTTTATTTAATATGATGGTATAACTGTCATACTAAATATGAAAGTTATATAAATATAACTCCAAAACCAAACATACATTATGTCTAAAAATGCCTGTAATATTGAATCTATGTGAGTTTTACCAGAATCTGGTATTTTGGTAAGGTTTACAATTACAAAAATTAGGTTTTACCCATAATGACAGTATAACTGCCACATTGACTGCCACCAAACATACATTGTGTTTAAAAATGCTTATAATTTTGTATCCATGTGAGTTTTACTATAATCAGTTGTTTTTGTAAGGTTTACAAATACAAACTATTAGTTTTACTCATATGGACAGTATACTGACAAAATGGCCTTGAGGAATGTATATTTGTGAGTTTTACTGGAAAAATATTTTGGAAGGTTTGTAAAGACACAAGTTAGTTTTTTTTACACAATTTAACAGTTTAGCTCTCATACTATATATGAAAGTTATATGAACATAATTCCAAAACCAAATATGCAATCCGTCAAAAAATGCCTGTAATATTGAATATATGTGAGTTTTATCAGATTCAGGTATTTTGGTAAGGTTTACGAATACAAAAATTAGGTTTTACTCATAGATATAACTGCCACGCTCAATATGACAGTTAATTAAACATAACTCCTAAAACACAAATGCAAAATGACTAATAATGCTTAGAGAAATGTATAGTTGTGAATTTTACTGGAAAACAATATTTTGTAAGATTTGTAAAGATAAAAATTATTTTTTTTAAATTCAAAATAATGGTATAACTGTCATACTAAATATGAAAGTCATATAAACATAACTCCAAAACATGCTTTATGTCTAAAAATTCCTGGAATATTGTATCGGTGTGGGTTTTACCAACTTTAACCCTAACCCTAACCCTAACCCTAACCCCTAACCCTAACCCTAACCCTAACCACACATGCAAAATGGCTAATAATGCTTGGAAAAATTTATATTTGTGAGTTTTACTGGAAAAAAAAAATTGTAAGGTTTGTAAAGACACAAGTTATTTTTTTTATTCAATATGACATTATAACTGTCATACTAAATGTAAAAGTTATATAAACATAACTTCAAAACCAAACATGTATTATATCAAAAAATGCCTGTAATTTTGTATCCATGTGAGTTTTACTAGAATCAGTTGTTTTTGTAAGGTTTGCAAATACAAAATATTGGTTTTACTCACTATGACAGTATACTGCTGTCATATTGAGTAAAAAAAAAACTAACGTGTTTTTACAAACTTAAAAAAAAAAAAAATTTTCCAGAAAAAATCACAGAGATACATTTCTCCAGTTATTATTAGTCACTTTTAATGTGTGGTATAGGAGTTTTGTTTAAATAACTGTCAGATTGAATGTGACAGTATACTGTCATAGTGAGTAAAACCAATATTTTGTATTTGCAAAACTTACAAAAACAACTGATTCTAATAAAACTCACATGGATACATCGTTACAGGCAATTTTAGATATAATGCATGTTTGGTTTTTTAGTTATAATTATACAACTTTTACATTAAGTATGACAGTTATACTGTCATATTGAGTAAAACAAAACTAACTTGTGTCTTTACAAACCTTACAAAATATTGTTTTTCCATTAAAACTCACAAAGATTCCTTTCTCCAGGCATTATTAGCCATATAGCAAGTTTGGTTTAGGAGTTATGTTTAAATATTTGTCATTTTGAACGTGGCAGTTATACTGTCATTATGAGTAAAACTTAATTTTTTTATTTGTAAACCTTACCAAAATACCTAGTACTGGAAAGAAATATTTTGTAAGGTTTGTATAGACACAAGTTAGTTTCTTTTACTCAATATGACAGTATAACTGTCATACTAAATGTAAAAGTTATATAATTAAAACTCCAAAACCAAACATGCATTATGTCTAAAAATGCCTGTAATATTGTATCCATGTGAGTTTTAGTAGAATCAGTTGTTTTTGTAAGGTTTTGCAAATACAAAATATTGGTTTTACTCACTATGACAGTATACTGTTACATTCAATCTGACATAACTCCTAAACCACACATGCAAAATGACTAATAATGCCTGGAAAAATGTATCTCAGTGAATTTTACTGGAAAAAAAATATTTTGTAAGGTTTGTAAAAACACAAGTTAGTTTTTTCTACTCAATTTGACAATATAAATGTCATACTATATATGAAAGTTATATAAACTTAACTCCAAAACCAAACATGCAATCCATCTAAAAATGCCTGTAATATTGAGTCTCTGTGAGTTTTACCAGAATCAGGTATTTTGGTAAGGTTTACAAATACAAAAATTAGGTTTTACTCATAGACAGAATAACTCCCACATTCAAAATGACAGTTATTTAAACATAACTCCTAAACCAAACATGCTAAATGGCTAATTATGACTGGCGAAATGCATTTTTGTGAGTTTTACTGGAAAAAACATTTTTTTGTAAGGTTTGTAAAGACACAAGTTAGTTTTTATTACTCCATATGACAGTGTAACTCTCATACTAAATGTAAAATTTATATAAACATATCTCCAAAACCAAACATGCTTTATATCTAAAAATGCCTGTAATATTGAATCCATGTGAGTTTTACTAGAATAAGTTGTTTTTGTAAGGTTTGCAAATACAAAATATTGATTTTACTCATTATGACAGTATACTGTCACATTCAATCTGACAGTTATTTAAACATAACTCCTAAACCACACATGCAAAAATGCTAATAATGCCTAAAACAATGTATCCTTGTGAGATTTACTCGAACATATGCTTTTTTAAGGCTTGCAATTAAAAAAAGTAGTTTTTTTCTCAATATGACAGTGATGTTTTTAAAATCCTGATATAATGCAAAAAAAGCAACCAAATTGTTTTTCAACATAATTCCTAAACCAAACATGCATTATGTCTTAAAATGCCTATAATATTGTATCCAAGTGAGTTTTAGTAGAATAATTTGTTTTTGTAAGGTTTGCAAATACAACATTTTGGTTTTACTCACTATGACAGTATACTGTCACATTCAATATGACTGTTATTTAAACATACATTCTAAACCACAGATGCAAAATGGCTAATAATGCCTGGAGAAATGTATTTTTGTGAGTTTTACCGGAAAAAAAATATTTTGTAAGGTTTGTTTGGACACAATATAGTTTTTTTTACTCAATATGATGGTATAACTGTCTTACTAAATTTGAAAGTTATATAAACATAACTTCAAAACCAAACATGCAATCCGTCTAAAAATGCCTGTAATATTGAATCTATGTGAGTTTTACCAGAAACAGGTATTTTGGTAAGGTTTACAAATACAAAAATTAGGTTTTACTCATAATGACAGTATAACTGCAATGTTCAAAATGACAGTTATTTAAACATAACTCGTAAACCCAACATGCTAAATGGCTAATAATGACTGGAGAAATGCATCTTTGTGAGTTTTACTGAAAAACAACAACATTTTTGTAAGGTTTGTAAAGACACAAGTTAGTTGTTTTTTACTCCATATGACAGTATAATTGTCATACTAAATGTAAAATGTATATAAACAAAACTCCAAAACTAAACATGCATTATGTCTAAAAATGCCTGTAACATTGTATCCATGTGAGTTTTACTAGAATCATTTTTTTTTTAAGGTTTACAAATACAAAATATTGGTTTTACTCACTATGACAGTATGCTGTCACATTCAATCTGACAGTTATTTAAACATAGCTCCTAAACCACACACAGAAAATGACTAATAATGCCTGGAGAAATGTATCTTTGTGAGTTTTACAGAAAAAATAAAATATATTTTGTAAGGTTTGTAAAGACACAAGTTAGTTTTTTTTACTTAATATGACAGTATAACTGTCATACTAAATATGAAAGTTATATAAACATAACTCCAAAACCAAACATGCATTATGCCAAAAAATGCCTGTAATATTGTATCTATGTGAGTTTTACTACAATCAGGTATTTTGGTAAGGTTTACAAATACAAAAATAAGGTTTTACTCATAATGACAGTATAATTGCCACACTCAATATGACAGTTATTTAAATATAACTCCTAAACCACACATGCAAAATGGCTAATAATGCTTGGAAAAAATTGTTATTTTGTAAAGACAAGTTATTTTTTTTACTCAATATGACATTATAACTTTCATTCTAAATGTAAAAGTTATATAAACATAACTCCAAAACCAAACATGCATATTATCTAAAAAAAACTGTAATATTGTATCCATGTGAGTTTTACTAGAATCAGTCTTTTTTGTAAGGTTTGCAAATACAAAATATTGGTTTTACTCACTATGACAGTATACTGCTGTCATATTGAGTAAAAAAAACTTGTGTTATAACAAACCTTACAAAATATTTTTTTCCAGAAAAATTCACAGAGATACATTTCTCCAGGCATTATTAGTCATTTTGAATGTGTGGTTTAGGAGTTATGTTTAAATAACTGTCAGATCGAATGTGACAGTATACTGTCATAGTGAGTAAAACCTATTTTTTGTATTTGTAAACTTTACCAAAATACCTGATTCTGGTAAAACCCACATCGATACAATATTACAAGAATTTTTAGACATAAAGCATGTTTGGTTTTGGAGTCATGTTTATATAACTTTCATATTTAGTATGAAAGTTATACCATCATATTGAGTAAAAAACAAAAAATAATTTGTATCTTTACAAACCTTAAAAATATTTTTTTCCAGTAAAATTCACAAATATACCTCAAATATATATATAGTCATTTTGCATTTGTGTTTTAGGAGTTATGTTTAATTAACTGTCATATTGAGTGTGGCGGTTATACTGTCACTATGAGTAAAACCTAATTTTTGTTTTTGTAAACCTTACCAAAATACCTGATTCTGATAAAACTCACATGTATTCAATATTACAGGCATTTTTAAATGGATTGCATGTTTGGTTTTTGAGTTAGGTTTTGGAGTTATGTTTCTATAACTTTTTTATTTAGTTTGACAGTATACCGTCATATTGAGTAAAAAAACTTGTGTCTTTGTAAACCTTACAAAAGATCATTACTCTAGTAAAACTAACAAAGATACATTTCTCCAGGTTTAATAGCCATTTTCATGTGTCGTTTATGACTTATGTTTAAATAACTGTCATATTGAGTGTGGCACTTATAATGTCACTATCAGTAAAACCTATTTTTTTTATTTGTCAACCTTACCAAAATACCTCATTTTGGTAAAACTCACATATATTTAATACTACAGACATTTTTAGACGGATTGCAAGTTTGGTTTTGAGTCATGTTTATATATTTTCTGCATGTAGTATGACAGTTATACTGTCATATTGAGTAAAAAAAACTAACGTGTGTCTTTACAAACCTTACAAATTATTTTTCCTAGTAAAACTCACAAAGATACATTTCTCCAGGCATTATTAGCCATTTTGCATGTGTGGTTTAGGAGTTATGTTTACATAACTGTCAGATTGAATGTGACAGTATACTGTCATAGTGAGTAAAACCTAATTTTTGTATTTGTAAACCTTACCAAAATACCTGATTCTGGTAAAACTCACATGTATTCAATATTACAGGCATTTTTAAATGGATTGCATGTTTGGTTTTTGAGTTAGGTTTTGGAGTTATGTTTCTATAACTTTTTTATTTAGTTTGACAGTATACCGTCATATTGAGTAAAAAAACTTGTGTCTTTGTAAACCTTACAAAAGATCATTACTCTAGTAAAACTAACAAAGATACATTTCTCCAGGTTTAATAGCCATTTTCATGTGTCGTTTATGACTTATGTTTAAAAAACTGTCATATTGAGTGTGGCAGTTATACTGTCATTATGAGTAAAACCTAAATTTTGTATTTGTAAACCTTACCAAAATACCTGATTTTGGTAAAACTCACATAGATTCAATATTACAGGCATTTTTAGACGGATTGCAAGTTTGGTTTTAGAGTTATGTGTATATAACTTTCATATTTAGTATGACAGTTATACTGTCAAATTGAGTAAAAAATAACAAACTCGTAATTTTAAAAACCTCACAAAATATTTTTTTCCAATAAAATTCAGATAGATACATTTTTCTCGGCATTATTAGTCATTTTGCATGTGTGGTTTAGGAGTTATTTTTAAATAGCTGTCAGATTGAATGTGACAGTATACTGTCATAGTGAGTAAAACCAATATTTTGTATTTGAAAAACTTACAAAAACAACTGATTCTAGTAAAACTCACATTGATACAATATTACAGGCATTTTTAGACATAATGCATGTTTGGTTTTGGAGTTATGTTTATATATTTTTTACATTTAGTATTACAGTTATACTGTCATATTGAGTAAAAAAAACTAACTTGTGTCTTTATAAACCTTACAAAATGTTTTTCCTGTAAAACTCACAAAGATACATTTCTCCAGGCATTATTAGCCATTAACCATGTTTGGTTTAGAGTTATGTTTAAATAACTGTCATATTGAGTGTGGCAGATATACTGTCATTAGGAGTAAAACCTAATTTTGGTATTTGTAAAATTACCAAAATAACTGATTCTGATAAAACTCACATGGATAAAATATTACAGAATTTTTTAGACATAAAGCATGTTTCCATCATATTGTGTAAAAAAAACTAACTTGTGTCTATACAAACCTTACAAAATATTTTTTTTCCAGTAAAACTCACAAAAATACATTTCTCCAGTTATTATTAGCCATTTTGCATCTGTGGTTTAGAATTTGTGTTTAAATAACAGTCAGATTGAATGTGACAGTATACTGTCACATTCTAACTGCATTATTTGATATGACAGTTATTTAAACATAACTCCTAAACCAAACATGATAAATAGCTAATAATGCCTGGAAAAATGTATATAAACATAACTCCAAAACCAAACATGCATCATGTCTAAAAATGCCTGTAATATTGTATCTATGTGAGTTTTACTAGAATCAGGTATTTTGTTAAGGTTTACATATACAAAAATTAGGTTTTAAATACCTGTCATGTTAAATGTGGCAGTTATATTGTCATTATGAGTAAAACCTATTTTTTGTATTTGTAAACCTTACCAAAATACCTGATTCTAGTAAAACTCACATAGATACAATATTACAGGAATTTTTAGAAATAAAACATGTTTGGTTTTGGAGTTATGTTTATATAACTTTCATATTTAGTATGACAGTTATACCATCATATTGAGTAAAAAAAACTAATTTGTGTCTTTACAAACCTTACAAAAATTTTGTTTTTCATTAAAATTCACAAAGATACATTTTTCCAGGCATTATTAGTCATTTTGCATTTGTTTTTTAGGAGTTATGTTTAAAAAAAACTGTCATATTGAGTGTGGCAGTTATACTGTCACTATGAGTAAAACCTAAATTTTGTATTCGTAAACCTTACCAAAATACCTGATTCTGATAAAACTCACATATATTCAATATTACAGGCATTTTTAGACGGATTGCATATTTGGTTTTGGAATTTTGTTTATATACCTTTCATATATAGTATGACAGCTATACTGTTAAATTGTGTAAAAAAAACAACTAACTTGTGTCTTTACAAACCTTACAAAATATGTTTTCCAGTGAAACTCACAAAGATACATTCCTCAAGGCATTATTAGCCATTTTGTCAGATTAAATGTGACAGTATACTGTCATTATGAATAAAACTAATATTTTATAATTGTAAACCTTACATACATACTTACTCACATAGATACAATACTAAAGGCATTTTTAGACATAATGCATGTTTGGTTTTGGAGTCATTTTGCATTTGTGTTTTAGGACTTATGTTTAATTAACTGTCATATTGAGTGTGGCAGTTATACTGTCACTATGAGTAAAACCTAATTTTTGTTTTTGTAAACCTTACCAAAATACCTGATTCTGATCAAACTCACATGTATTCAATATTACAGGCATTTTTAGACGGATTGCATATTTGGTTTTGGAGTTGTGTTTATATAACTTTCATATATAGTATGACAGCTATACTGTTAAATTGTGTGAAAAAATCCAACTAAATCGTATCTTTACAAACCTTACAAAATATTTTTTCCAGTAAAATTCACAAATATACATTCCTCAAGGCATTACTAGCCATTTTGTCAGATTAAATGTGACAGTATACTGTCATTATGAGTAAAACTAATATTTTGTATTTGTAAACCTTACAAAAACAACTGATTCTAGTAAAACTCACATGGATGCAAAATTATAGGCATTTTTAGACATCATGCATGTTTGGTGGCAGTCAATGTGGCAGTTATACTGTCATTATGAGTAAAACCTATTTTTTGTATATTTCAACATTACCAAAATACCTGATTCTGGTAAAACTCACATAGATACAATACTAAAGGCATTTTTAGACATAATGCATGTTTGGTTTTGGAGTTATGTTTGTATACATTTCTCCAGGCATTAATAGCCATTTAGCATGTTTGGTTCAGGAGTTATGTTTAAATAACTGTTATTTTGAATATGGCAGTTATACTGTCACTATGAAAAAAAACTAAATTTTGTATTTATAAACCTTACCAAAATACCTGATTCTGGTAAAACTCACATAGATACAATATTACAGGCATTTTTAGACATAATGCATGTTTGGTTTAGGAGTTATGTTTAAATAACTGTCATATCAATTAATGCAGTTATACTGTCATTATGAGTAAAACCCAAGTTTTGTATTTGTAAACCTTACCAAAATACCTTATTTTGGTAAAACTCATATAGATTCAATATTACAGGCAGTTTAAGACGGATTGCAAGTTTGGTTTATGAGTTTGGTTTTGGATTTATGTTTATATTACTTTTATATTTAGTTTGACAGTTATACCATCATATTGAGTAAAAAAAAAAAAACATTTTTCTTTACAAACCTTACAAAATATTTTGTTTCTAGTAAAATTCACAAAGATACATTTTTCCAGGCATTATTAGCCATTTTGTTATTGTGGTTTAGGAGTTACAGTATGTTTAAATAACTGTCAGATTGAATGTGACAGTATACTGTCATAGTGAGTAAAACCTAATTTTTGTATTTGTAAACCTTACCAAAAATACCTGATTCTGGTAAAAATCACATAGATACAATATTGCAGGCATTTTTAGACATAATGTATAATTGGTTTTGGAGTTATGTTTATACAACTTTTATATTTAGTATGACAGTTATACCATCATATTGAGTAAAAAAAACAACAACTTGTGTCTTTATAAACCTTACAAAAAAAAAATTCCCAGTAAAACTCACAAAGATACATTTCTCCAGGCATAATTAGCCATTTATCATGTTTGGTTTAGGAGTTATGTTTAAACAACTGTCATATTGAGTGTGGCAGTTATACTGTCATTATGAGTAAAACCTATTTTTTGTATTTTTAAACCTTACCAAAATACCTGATTCTGGTAAAACTCACATAGATACAATATTACAGGAATTTTTAGAAATAAAACATGTTTGGTTTTGGAGTTATGTTTATATAACTTTCATATTTAGTATGACAGTTATACCATCATATTGAGTAAAAAAAACCTAATTTGTGTCTTTACAAACCCTACAAATTTTTTTTTTTTCATTAAAATTCACAAAGATACATTTTTCCAGGCATTATTAGTCATTTAGCATTTGTTTTTTAGGAGTTATGTTTAAAAAAACTGTCATATTGAGTGTGGCAGTTATACTGTCACTATGAGTAAAACCTAATTTTTGTATTCGTAAACCTTACCAAAATACCTGATTCTGATAAAACTCACATATATTCAATATTACAGGCATTATGAGACGGATTGCATATTTGGTTTTGGAATTTTGTTTATATAACTTTCATATATAGTATGACAGCTATACTGTTAAATTGTGTAAAAAAAAACTAACTTGTGTCTTTACAAACCTTATAAAAAAAAACTTTTTCCAGGAAAACTCACAAAGATACATTTTTCCAGGCATTATTAGCCATTTTGTATGTGTGGTTTAGGAGTTATGTTTAAATAACTGTCAGATTGAATGTAGTAGTATACTGTCATTATGAGTAAAACCTAATTTTTGTATTTGTAAACCTTACCAAAAATACCTGATTCTGGTAAAAATCACATAGATACAATATTGCAGGCATTTTTAGACATAATGCATGTTTGGTTTTGGAGTTATGTTTAAACAACTTTCATATTTAGTATGACAGTTATACAATTATATTGAGTAAAAAAAAATATCTTTTTGTCTTTATAAACCTTACTTCTTTTTTTTCTCCAGAAAACTCACAAAGATACATTTCTCCAGGTATAATTAGGCATTTATCATGGTTGGTTTAGGAGTTATGTTTAAATAACTGTCATATTGAGTGTGGCAGTTATACTGTCATTATGAGTAAAACCTATTTTTTGCACCACATCTATACAATATTACAGGAATTTTTAGACATAAAGCATGTTTGGTTTTGGAGTTATGTTTATATAACTTTCATATTTAGTATGAAAGTTATACCATCATATTGAGTAAAAAAACAAACTAATTTGTATCTTTACAAACCTTACAAAATATTGTTTTCCAGTAAAATTCACAAATATACCTTTCCTAGGCATTATTAGTCATTTTGCATTTGTGTTTTAGGAGTTATGTTTAAATAACTGTCATATTGAGTGTGGCAGTTATACTGTCACTATGAGTAAAACCTAATTTTTGTTTTTGTAAACCTTACCAAAATACCTGATTCTGATAAAATTCGCATATTGCATATTTGGTTTTGGAGTTGTGTTTATATAACTTTCATATATCGTATGACAGCTATACTGTAAAATTGTGTAAAAAAAAAAAAAAACTAACTCGTGTCTTTACAAACATTACAAAATATTTTTTCCAGTAAAAATCACAAAGATACATTCCTCAAGGCATTATTAGCCATTTTGTCAGATTAAATGTGACAGTATACTGTCATAATGAGTAAAACTAATATGTTGTATTTGTAAACCTTACAAAAACAACTGATTCTAGTAAAACTCACATGTATACAAAATTACAGGCATTTTTAGACATAATGCATGTTTGGTTTTGGAGTTATGTTTATGTATCTTTTACATTTATTATGACAGTTATACAAACATATTGAATAAAAAAGCTTAACTTGTGTCTTTACAAACCTTACAAAATATTTTAATTTTCCAGTTAAACTCACAAAGATACCTTTCTCCAGGCAGTATTAGCCATTCAGCATGTTTAAATTAGGAGTTATGTTTAAATAACTGTAATTTTGAACGTGGCAGTTATACTGTCATTATGAGTAAAACCTACTTTTTTATTTGTAAACCTTACCAAAATACCTGATTCTGGTCAAACTCACATAGATTTAATATTACAGGCATTTTTAGACATAATGCATGTTTGGTTTTGGCGTTATGTTTATATAACTGTCATTTTGAATGTGGCAGTTATACTGTCATTATGAGTAAAAAAAACTAACTTTTGTCTTTACAAACCTTACAAAATGTTTTTTTTTCCAGTTAAACTCACAAAGATACATTTCCCCAGGCATTATTAGCCATTTAACATGTTTGGTTTAGGAGTTATGTTTAAATAACTGTCATATTGAATGTGGCAGTTATACTGTCATTATGAGTAAAACCTATTTTTTGTATTTGTAAACCTTACCAAAAAACCTGTATCTGGTAAAACCCACATCGATACAATTTTACAGGAATTTTTAGACATGTATGTTTGGTTTTGGAGTTATGTTTATATAACTTTCATATTTAGTATGACAGTTATACCATCATATTGAGTAATAAAACACTAATTTGTATCTTTACAAACCTTACAAAATATTTTTTTCCAGTAAAATTCACAAATATACATTTCTCTAGGCATTATTAGTCATTTTGCATTTGTGTTTTAGGAGTTATGGTTAAATAACTGTCATACTGAGTGTGGCAGTTATACTGTCACTATGAGTAAAACTAAATTTTTTGATTTGTAGACCTTACCAAAATACCTGATTCTGATAAAACTTACATATAATAAATATTACAGACATTTTTAGACGGATTGCATGTTTGGTTTTGGAGTTATGTTTATAAAACTTTCATATATAGTATGACAGCTATACTGTAAAATTAAGTAAAAAAAACTAACGTGTGTCTTTACAAACCTTACAAAATATTTGTTCCAGTAAAATTCACAAAGATACATTCCTCTAGGCATTATTAGCCATTTTGTCAGATTGATTGTGACAGTATACTCTCATTATGAGAAAAACTAATATTTTGTATTTGTAAACCTTACAAAAACAACTGATTCTAGTAAAACTCACGTAGATACAAAATTATAGGAATTTTTTAGACATAATGCATGTTTGGTTTTGGAGTAATGTTTAAATAGTCGTCATATTGAATGTGGCAGTATACTGTCATTATGAGTAAAACCTAATGTTTGTATTTGTCAACCTTACCAAAATACCTGATTCTGGTAAAACTCAAAAAGATACAGTATTACAGGCATTTTTAGACAAAATGCATTTAGGTTTTGGAGTTATGTTTATATAACTTTCATATTTAGTATGACAGTTATATCATCATATTAAATAAAACAAATAACTTGTGTCTTTATAAACCTTACACATTATTTTTTTCCCAGTAAAACTCACAAACTTACATTTCTCCAGGCATTATTAGTCATTTATCATGTTTGGTTTAGGAGTCATTTTTAAATAACTGTCATATCAAAAGTTGCAGTTATACTGTCATTATGAGTAAAACCCAAGTTTTGTATTTGTAAACCTTACCAAAATACCTGATTCTGTCAAAACTCACATAGATTAAATATTACAGGCAGTTTAAGACAGACTGCAAGTTTGGTTTAGGAGTTTGGATTTGGAATTATGTTTATCTAACTTTCATATATAGTATGACAGTTATACCATCATATTGAGTAAATAAACAACTAACTTTTGTCTTTACAAACCTTACAAAAAAATTTTTTTCTAGTAAAACTCACAAAGATTCATTTCTCCAGGCATTATTAGCCATTTAGCATATTTGGTTTAGGAGCTATGTTTAAATAACTGTTATTTTGAATATGGCAGTTATACTGTCATTAAGAGTAAAACCCAATTTTTGTATTTGTAAACTTTACCAAAATAACTGATTCTGGTAAAACTCACATATATTCAATATTACAGGCATTTTTAGACGGATTGCAAGTTTGGTTTTGGTGTTATGTTTATTCAACTTTCATATTTAGTATGACAGTTATACTGTCATATTGAGTAAAAAAAAAGCTAACTTGTGTCTTTACAAACCTTACAAACTATTTTTTTCCTGTAAAACTTACAAAGATACATTTCTCCAGGCATTATTTGACATTTTACTTGCATGATTTAGGAGTTATGTTTAAAAAACAGTCAGATTGAATGTGACAGTATACTTCCATAGTAGTTTTTTACTCAATATGCCAGTAATGTTCTTAAAATCCTGAGATAATGCAAAAAAAGCAATAAAAATGTTTTTCAACATAATTCCTACACCAAACATGTCTAATAATGCTTGAAGACATGTATCTTTGTTAGTTTTACTAGAAAATGTATCTTTTGTAAGTTTTACAAAGACTCAAGCTAGTTTTTTTTAATACAATATGACAGTATAACTGTCATACCAAATATGAAAGTTATATAAACATAACTCCAAAACGGAACATGTATTATGTCTAAAAATGCCTAAATATTGTATCTATGTGAGTTTTACAAGAATCAGTTAATTTGGTAAGGTGTACAATTACATAAATTAGGGGTTTACTCATAATGACAGTTAACTGCTACATTCAATTTGACTGTTATTTAAACATAACTCCCTAACCACACATGCAAAATAGGTTATTAAAGCCTAAAACAATGCATGCTTGTGAGTGTTACTCGAAACATATGCTATTTTAAGGTTTGCAAACACAAAAAGTAGTTTTTTACTCATTATGACAGTAATGTTCTTAAAATCCTGAGATAGTGCGAAATAAGCAATAAAAATGTTTTTCAACAATATTCCTACACCAAACATGCAACATGTCTAATAATGCCTGAAGACATGTATCTTTTTTAGTTTTACTAGAAAAATTATCTTTTGTAAGTTTTGCAAAGAGGCAAATAAGTTTTTTTAATTCAATATGACAGTATAACTGTCATACCAAATATGAAAGTTATATAACCATAACTCCAAAACTGAACATGCATTGTGTCTAAAATTGCCTGTAATATTGTATCTATGTGAGTTTCACCAGAATCAGTTAATTTGGTAAGGTGTACAATTATATAAATTAAGGGTTTACTCATAATGACAGATATCTGCTACATTCAATTTGACAGTTATTTAAACATAACTTCTAACCACACATGCAAAATAGGCTAATAAAGCCTAAAACAATGCATCCTTGTAAGTTTTACTCGAAACATTTGCTATTTTAAGGCTTGCAAACACAAAAAGTAGTTTTTTACTCATTATGACAGTAATGTTCTTAAAATCCTGAGATAATGCGAAATAAGCAATAAAAATGTTTTTCAACTTAATTCCTACACCAAACATGCAACATGTCTAATAATGCCTGAAGACATGAATCTTTGTTAGTTTTACTAGAAAAATTATCTTTTGTAAGTTTTGCAAAAAGGCAAGTTAGTTTTTTTAATTCAATATGACAGTATAACTGTCAAACCAAATATGAAATATATAAACATAACTCCAAAATTGAACATGCATTAATGTCTAAAAATGCCTAAAATATTGTATCTATGTGAGTTTCACAAGAATCTGGTAATTTGGTAAGGTTTACAAATACAAAAATTGTTTTTTTTTCATAATGACTGTTTAACTGCTACATTCAATTTGACTGTTATTTAAACATAACTCCCTAACCACACATGCAAAATAGGTTAATTAAGCCTAAAACAATGCATCCATGTGAGTTTTTCTCGAAACATATGCTATTTTAAGGCTTGCAAACACAAAAAGTAGTTTTTTACTCATTATGACAGTAATGTTCTTAAAATAATGAGATAATGCGAAATAAGCAATAAAAATGTTTTTCAACATGATTCCTACACCAAACATGCAAGCTGTCTAATAATGCGTGAAGATATGTATCTTTGTTAGTTTTACTAGAAAAATTATCTTTGGTAAGTTTTGCAAAGAGGCAAGTTAAGTTTTTTTAATTCAATATGAAAGTATAACTGTCATACCAAATATGAAAGTTATATAAACATAACTCCAAAACTAAACATGCATTTTGTCTAAAAATGCCTAAAATATTGAATCTATTTGAGTTTTACAAGAATCAGGTAATTTGGTAAGGTGTACAATTACAAAAATTAGGGGTTTACTCATAATGACAGATAACTGCTACATTCAAATTGACAGTTATTTAAACATAACTTCTAACCACACATGCAAAATAGGCTAATAAAGCCTAAAACAATGCATCCATGTGAGTTTTACCGAAACATATACTATTTTAAGGCTTGCAAACACAAAAAGTAGTTTTTTACTCATTATGACAGTAATGTTCTTAAAATCCTGAGATAATGCGAAATAAGCAATAAAAATGTTTTTTTCAAAATAATTCCTACACCAAACCTGCAACATGTCTAATAATGCGTGAACATATGTATCTTTGTTAGTTTTACTAGAAAACATATCT